>NW_013667922.1:50396-69100 GCF_000517525.1 Limulus polyphemus
TATATATATATATATATATATATATATATATAAGTGTGTGTAATCAGTTGAAATTCAAAATTCGGTGGCTGATGAAGTAATTTAAAAATGATAAGAGACTGGACCAAGGTTAAGACAGTTAAGTCCATTTTGTAGATTTTGTACTCGGTTAGACAAGGCAGTCGAAACTCAAGTACCAAACAAGAAATTACAGTAGCGGCTTTTCAACCTGGAGAAAAGGTGTAGAAAAACCTGTATATCAGTTACAGATAGCAATAAAAAACGTTTTTATATAGTTAACTTCTGCTGTCTTAGAAATGTACACATTGTATGTGGGTTTTTCTGTTACACTCATTTAAAACGAATTATGCAAATATAGCATAGTTGTATACCAAAATAAATTTAGGTTTCTGTTTCGTCATTAAAAATTATCTTTAAATTTTTTTCCTCGAATGACACAAGTTACTCCAGTTGCCTTGCGCAATAAACTCCCTAACTTTGAAGTGTCGCCTGTTGTAAGTGAGCTTCTTGAGCTCTCGAGAAACTTGCCTTGTCGGGTACTTACAAACACGTACCTTCATGGTAGGAAAATTAGGAAGACAGACGGAATGTTGTTGAAAAAATATTATCTCTCACCCTCGGGCGATCTGGCGACAGGAAACACTACGAAATAAAATAAAGTTTATATCAACCATTACGGAACAACAACAACAAATTTATATAGATATTAATTTTTTTTTTCTTAACGGAAAGGGTTATCTCTCATGAACCAAAGTACTCCCACGTATATGTGACCGACTTGTTACATGTATTTTTAGATTGTCTTTATTTTGTGTGTGGTGCCCTCTTATCTTATGCTAAGCCTTAGAACGTTCAACAGAATATATCAGTGTTACTGACATAAGTATCTGAGTTTCTTTTTTTTTACCGATACTTATGACTTTTGGTGAAACTGTTCATTAAACATATCTTTTTGTTTGCTTATCTAGGTGGTTTGTGATCACACACACAGACGTTTTCACTATTATAATTTTGTATCTTAATACATTGGCTGAAAAAGACGGAAAGCGATCGATAATATAATTACGTAGAAATTGCTACAGATTTTTCTTATTGTTTTATGCATTATGCTTTTCTCACATTTAGCCTGGTTTCATTTAATTAGTAATCATTGTTTCAATGATATAATTAACGTTTAAAGTTACAGTTAATGGTCCTCAAACACGATTGATGTGGTTAAACTTAATAACACAGAACAGTCGAAGGTCTGAAAGGCCATAAAAGCTGCTAATTCTAAAATTCAATTACGCAGAATTGTATTTAATATAATAATGTCAGTTGTGTTAGACGTGGTTATATTCTTTATACTTTATTTTATTTATCATTCATATACACTTCAGAGAGTTGGGCAAATAAATGGCAAACTAGTTTTAATTATAATAAATGCAAGATAATACATGTGGATTATCATAATTTGAATTATAGGCATAATTTGGATGGGAATAAACTTAACAGTATCATGAAAGAAGGGGATCTTGTTGTAATGGTTGATGAGTCTCTTAACCCAAACAAGCTGTTGCTTGTAATAGGGCAAATATGATTTTAGGTTGTATCTACAGAAATATTGAATACAAGTTTAAAGAGATTATAAATTCATTGTATGGGTCACTGGTTAGGCCACATTTGGAATATTGTGTTCAGGCTTGGCATCTTTACCTTAAGAAAGACGATGAATTGTTGGAAAGGGTTACTAGAATGGTGTCTGGGATGGAGGAGTTGTCATACGAGGAGAGGTTGGAATCTCCAAATTGTTTTCTCTTGTAAAAGAAGAGTTAACAGGGGATCGGATTGATGTGTTTAAGATTGTAAAGGGAATTGATAGTGTTGATGCATAATCTTTTTTCATACTTAACAGTGAGAATGGTAGGACTAGGGGACACAAATATAAATTTTTGCACGAAGGGAGTCATCTTCAGCTAAGGGTGGTTAGCTTTTGGAAATGGTTGCCTTTGAATGTTGTAGAGGCATTAACTTTAAGTGAGTTTAAGAGAAAGCTTGATAAGTAAATGATTGATAATGGCTGGCTTTAAGATTTTTTTTTTATAATAGTAGTTTTAGTTTATTCTAGAGGATGGGACAGCCGAGATGGACCAATAGGTCCCATGTTGTCCCAAAACATTGTTATGTTAACGTTTAAAATATACTGAAATAACGCTAAGACCGAGAAATCGTGTTGTTATATAGAGCAAGCTGTCGTGTGTGTGTGTGCCTTTGCTGCAGAATATTTAGATCCAAACACTCTTTTCATTTTAAATAAGTGGTTATAGCACATTTAAATTTACGATGAATTATTGAGCTCTAAGTGTCATATACTTTCGTATGTTACTGCTTTAACTGAATTTACTATTCCGTTCGGTTTTCATTGACCGCTGTACTAATGTGGTCGAGGTGTTTCCACTTCTTATGTGGCCGTATGTGCATGGTATTATTTTAGTAGCTTCTATGTGAAGGGTGAGAGAGAGTCATGTCGTTCTCATTTCTTGGATCTGTTTAGTAATGATTCATTATTGTATAAAATTGGAGTAGAGATATTTTAGTAAAATAACGATCACCCAGTCATCTATGATTATCAGATAAAGAGTTCTAATTACTGACTGTCCTGCCTTTACACCTGAAGACGACGGGCCCAGTCCGCCTGCCGAAAGAGCAAGTTTTGTCGTTTTTCATCTTCTTCACTGTAAACACTACTTGCTTGTCTTTTCTTTTGTAATAAAATAATAATATAGATGCAAGCACTGGTTCCATTTTTTAATGCGGTCTAAAAAATAACGTATTAAAAATATTAAGTTAAAGGTACGGATTACACTATATTAACTTCTTAAAATTATATTTTGTGACCTCGAAACCTTGATGACGAATTTTTGTTATAACACATTCTTATACGAGATAAAGAAAGGTACTGTATAGTGTTTTTCGCCGTTAAATATAATTATAAAACAGATCTTCACGCTTTGTAAATCTTAGTTTGTTTCAACATTTCACGCAAAGCAGCTGCACGAAGGGCTGCGCAAAAGCGTTCCTAATTTTGAACTGATAGAGAGAACGCACCTACCGCCTACTTTTGGTACAGAATGATCATCCATCCAGTATATATATTGAGAATTTTACAGTCTTTCCCTAAATCCCGCATAATGTTGATTTATACAGCCTGGCAAACAGCGTAACATCAAAGTAACACTTGCATTTAATTTTATACAAGTGAAAGCCAGCCTGATTTAGTCAAAATCATTAATCTGTCAGGAAGTATTGAAAAGAAGTGACAGCATCCTTTGACCCGCAGAACTACACTTCTCACTTATTAATATAATGATGATAGCGGTCAGTGATTAAAGTGGTTAATATCCTGCCCACAGTCTTGTAAAGAAATATATGTGTCTATATGTTTCTCTTAAATTATTCAAATAAAGGGTGGCCACCTTTACTTTGGGCTACTCCAGTCATATAGTGGTATATGACCGTTACTTTTATAACGTACTCATGGCCCTAAAGCGGAGCGCGATTCTGACAACAGAACGCTAATCACAGGATCCAAAGTCTGGCACGTGAACTAGTAGGCCACACCAGACTGCAGAACGATAGAGCTGAAATGTTCACGTTCACATAGAACAATGGAAAACGGATATTCTCTTAAGAGCTAAAACCTCATTTTAACATTAACTCAACGACACTACATCGCAAAGTTTCAAGAGTAATTGTTCAATGATTCATCCATATTGATTGAATTAAGATTTAAAAAACAAATTAACTAGTGGGCGGAAAAGTTTTGTAAACACTGCCAAAATAATTGTTCAGTTCTTGTGAAGTCTTAATTGTTAGTTATCTGTTTTATAAAAAGAAATGTTACTCATTCATAAGCAGTGCCGGAACTTAATCAAGTCTGTTCAGCACTTAGTGTACTGCATTAATTCTAAAAACAAAATAACATCTAATACCTTTTGATATATATTAAAGATTACTGGGAAAAAAGACATACGTTCCATATAAGACCGGTTGCTTAGTCATGGAATATAAATACTTCGAAACTGGAAACACAACTTTTAATATAGCCATGAATATTATCTTTCTCTTTATCAACCACTTTTTTATCTCCTATTTCTTTATTTATGTAAAGTTGTTTTTTATACCCCATTTTAAACAAAATTGTATCTCCATAAATTAGTTAAAGATGTGATGCTCATTTTATAAAAGTGACAAATTGTTTGTATACTAGGAGTGATTCGTACTTTATAAGAACGATACTCCAGGTCCCCCACTGTTCTGTAATAACTTGTTCGTTGTCTGTCATGATCATTCTGGTAGTAAAGATTGTGCTATGTTACTTACACTGTGATTTCCATTGTAACAAGATATTCCAAAGAACAAAGAGGTCAATATTAGACCATACATTGCACAAACTTTCCAAGACCGTCCACTGTACGTGAACGTCGGCTTCCAAAATCACGTTTAACTGGATCAGAGATACAAAAGTCCATTGATTTAGAGAGGTGTAGCTGGGAGCTTCTGAAATCCGTGTTTTGCTAAAGAAAAGAAATTAACAACTTGCCGGCTTGTTAGTTTTCGTCAGCTTTAAATCCTTGTTTATTATCTTTCAAACGGCACCCAGAAATAAGCCTGGCTTCATCGTAGTGACTTTTGTCGGAATGTTCGGGCGTAGCTCCCGATTGGGATTAGCTTTTGTTTCGAGTTTGCCACCCTAAATGTTTCCTGTTAGAATTTTCTCAATTCCTTTGAAAATATTAAATATTTCCTTCTTCAAAATGCTGTGTTATTCGGCTGTACATCGTTTAACAGTCTGGCTCTACGAATATCCTTCCGTGGAAAGGGTTGTGACAGTTTACAGCCACAAAGTTATTCCTGGCAGCATTGCATTGTCGTGTGCTAAATAAGCATGTGGCCCACAATTCATATCTGCGGCGACATTCAACTGTATTAGTATACAGCACGTTTTTATAAAGCGTCACTAACTGTCTGTATATGACTCACGATGTGCGGATAACTCACTGATGTATTAAGAAATAAGAAGCTGATAATTTATTGAAGATATACCAATATTTAAACTGTAACAATTCACTTATCATAGGCTGTACGAAAAAAAGCAAATAAGTTATAATAAAGCTAAGTTCTGGGATATTGTCATACGTAACGTGTTTATACGATAACATCTTGGTTTAAAACAGTAACGTAACACGCCAAGCCTAAATAGTATTTGAACTCAGGAAATGAAAATCACAGATTATTTTGCAAAAAAACTTTCGTTTCACCAAAACTCTCTCGATTCGAATCACCCTTTTTGATGTAGTGTAAGTTTTGTTTTTTAAAAATGTATTTAACATGCTCGATCAAGCTTACTCTTGTTTTCAAGAAAGCTTCTAGCCTAACACAAAAAGACGTACAATATGAAACATTTTACAAAATCAAAGAAAGGCGTGATAGTACACAACACAGCATATTCGAAACCAGATTAATATTTGGATGTGAAAAAAATGATTTATGTATGCCCCCGGTGGTTCAACGGCAAATCTGAAGAACTATCACGATAAAAATCTGGTTTCGATACCCTCGGTGGGCAGACCTCAAATAGCCAATTATGTAGCTTTGTGCTTAACGGTACTGGATATGGCAGAAATAGTTTGGTACATTACGACATATGTTTTTTGTTTTTGTTTGCTTTCTTTCACTAGTAAGTTCTTAAAATGATAAATCTAATGAGAGTGCTGGTTAGTTCAACGTCCAGCAAACACTAACAGCAGGGGTACAGGAAGTTTGTGTCGTCTGACCTACTTAATATAATTATATGTTTTAGCTTAACCTCGTTTCTAAAAGCTAAATCCAACACGTGCGAGTAGGAATATGCAGTTAACAGCAATGGAAAATTGAACATTATTGACTTTCTCCCAAAATATTTCTCAAGGTTATTTTCCATATAAACGGTCGCGGGTTGACCCCATGGTAGAGCAACGAGTTGGGTTCGAATGCGTACGATACCACTAAACATTCCCTGTACTTTAAGCTGCGGGTGTACGTTATAAGAGTGACAGTCAATTCGTTAGCGTGGATGGTGAGCGGTAGATTGCTTATGAATGTCCGTCTTCCTACTGGTGCCCCGCAGTAGGCAGAGCTCAAATAGCCCATTGTGTATTTTTGCGCTTAAGAACAAACAAACAAAAACTTCCTTCTGGTGAGTAGTTATACATTAGGAACGGCAGCAGCTAGCCCTAGTGGCTTTGCTGCAACTGCAAGAATACGAATACAATTTAAACAGTGACATCTAAATCAGACAATGCTCTTACAAGTCTGATATTGTAGACTTTTACATCGATATTTTGTTTATTTTGATACATTTTGTTATATATAACGCATTCGTGTTAAATCAGATATTCGTTTAAATCTAGTTTAATTTCAAATACTTCTTTTGTGAGAAATTTAAGGTTGAGAGGACAAGGATATTTTCTGCTAATAGCTGTATAAAGCATGAATGATTGTTTACAAGCAATCAGTTGTCTCCAAAATACTGTAAACGTGAAAAATAGAAGTAAGGATATTATTAAAATCAATCCAAATTAAAACATCTTTTTTGTACTGCTTAAAAACAATGTTTCCCCCATATTAAAGCTGTGATGTTAGCAACTATTTTTGCTTTGGTTTGTCAAGAAAAGAAGTGGCATTTTTGCCAGTATTAGTGTACACTAAAAATTAACTCTTTTGAAACTGGTTTTCACCAAACACTGCTCCTACAAGTTGAACCCAGTTTTCGGTGTGTGAATTATATGTGTTTAGCAATTACTGAATAATTTTATGTGTTTTCACCCGTAGGTATGCTGTGTGTGTATGGATACTTAACAGTAACAAAAACAGTAAAATAATAAGGTTCTCAGCCAGAGACAACAGTTCAATTTCAATCACGCATTCGTTACTAATGGATTAAAAATTACCAACAAACGTTAGTAGTGAATAAGATAAGCTTTTGCATAATTTATACGGACTGCCCATGTTCAAAATGGCGACTGCACAACAAGGAACTACATTTTCTCTGAAGCAACTACAGTGTGACAAGTGTTCCAACGGTGTGCTCAAGCTCGGTAATATTTTCCAGGCTCTATCGGCTATGTAGCTGTAGAAAATTAGAAAATTTATTGTAAAAAGGAGTGAAGTTTTGTAGTTAAACAAACTAATGTCTGTTGATCATCTAGAAAATGATGGATCAAGCTGTTATAGTGACTTTCGGTTCAAGTATATAGTTACCAACATAGTCACCATATGTTAACTGATGATACTGTCCATATGGTACGTTTCTCACGGTACCATGGTAACAACCACTGTATGTGTCTCGTCAACATTGATACTTGTTCATCACCTAGTTATGCTTGTTTTTTTTTTTTTTGCTTTAACACCTATTAGAGACGTATATAGTATGTCTCAAAATAGAAAAATATAGAAGTATGATGGTTTGGTGGTTAGGGCACTCGACTCGCAATCTGTGGGTTGTTAGTTCGAATCCTGTTATCAAACATGTTCGCTCTTTCAGCCGTGGGGGCGTTATAAAGTAATGGCTAGTCTCGCTATTCGTTAGTAAAGAGTAGCCCAAGAAATGGTGGTAGGTGATGTTGACTACCTGCTATCACTTCAAAATTAGGAACGGCTATCGCAGACAAAATGAGTAAATATTGCTACTGAAGGAGAACATGTGCATGTGATAACGTAATTAACAATTAACAAAAATATTAATATGCGTTTACAACTCAAGTACATCTAGGTTATGTTAGGTTTTAAGAGCAATGTTTGAATTGTGGGAAAAAACGTAAACTGTTGCGAACTTCACAATGTATTTATTTAACTCAAGTTTCCAAGTTCACTTATGTAGCTACGACAGCTTAGTCAAGCGAAACATAATTTGTGAATATTACAATATATTGGATAATGTGCAACAATTAACCGTGTTATAAGCAGAAAAACATAAAACAGATGGCGCGTTATATGAATTTAAAAATTATATTTTTGTTACACATAATATTAATATTTTAGGTATTTATTACAGTTATAATTTTTCTTTTTCGTACGAAAGTATACGTAATACGGTTGGCGAAAATGACAGTAATATTAGAAGAAATCAAGTTGCGATTACGATGACAGGAAGAAATAAGTGGTTACACAAAAAATTAATATAGTTGTAAAATCAAATGAACAATTATCGCCTACTTTTGCATAGATTAAAATTATTCAGGTTAAAATGAAACTTTATCCTTTGGTAGAGCAGTAATGGACGTTTTTAAACCATTTATTTATTTACAGACTATTAATGGACGATTGTGAACCATTTGTTTATTTTCCGAGTAGTAATGGACGATTTTGAACCGTTGCTTTCATACTCAAGTTGTGAAATTTTGAAGACTCCTCCATGTTGATCGGTTAGTTTTACCTGGTTGTATCACGTTGACTGTTTTGAACAAGCCAAACTAGTACTGGATGTACAAGCTCTAATGGTTAGTTAGACTAGGGTTAATATGTTGTTGTAATATGGCTGAATTACACTTACAGACGATATTATAAACTAGCCCAGTCAGGCCAGTTACTCAAGGCTCTTTTTGTTACGCTTGGCTTCGTGTTCTCTTAGTGAGCGCTCGCGCATGAACAGTAAGACCAGTTCAGTCAGAAAAAAAAAGAAGAAAGAATAGCCAGAAACGTTTGTGACGTGGTTACTTGCTGTCGTGTAGCGTAGCGAAAAGCAGGGTTTCTGAGAAAGATAATTATACATATATATCTGACAGAAGATAAAAAGTAAACGAATCATGCCTTTATATAGATTTTTTTTTCATGGCTAATAATTATTTCAGTTTCTTTTTTGAACGTTCATTGTTAGCATAGGATTTGCTTTATATGCAAATTCTGTTTTTACGTTTATATAATCTTAAGATCATTTCTGTAGTACACGTTGAAAATAACGACATTTCACAGGTTTCTTGGCTATTTATTATCAGTAAAGATTAGGTACATATTTTATAGGTTGTGCTTTACAGATTCTTAACATATTCATTGTATTTATATACTTTATATTCCAATATCCTAGTTACATTTGTTCATTTTAGTTATGATCTTATTTGTTATATGTTAAGAAAATCTGTTTTAAATTGGTAATTTTATGGTTAAAACATACACAGTCTACTCCAAGAATATATTTATATACATATATAAGTTTATAAATATTCTATATAGATTTTTTTGTACTACATGATTCAAATATAATGATTTGGTAAAAGCCATTGTATAACTTTTGTTAATTACCCAGAACATGTCTTACAGAACTTAAAGGTTCGCGATACCTGTATTTAAATAGAAAGGCGTACTATTATAATGTATTTTTGTCATTCAGTTGTGAATTACAATAGTTTTCTGGAACATGGAAACTAAAAATTTCCTTTGTAACACGTTGTAGAAGATGTATTACAAGGAAATGGGGGTTGTTGTCGGTATTTTACATGTAATCGACATAAATACCAATTTAAAATTCAGTCCTGTAATCTACCAGAGGTGTTTACTTACGTTTGTATATTAGTCCATGTAGTATGACTGAATCAGCTACCCAAAAGGGATACTATTCCCCATTCATGTAAGGGTAGTGTTTACTTACGTTTGTATATTAGTCCATGTAGTATGACTGAATCAGCTACCCAAATAGGGATACTATTCCCCATTCATGTAAGGGTAGTGTTTACTTACGTTTGTATATTAGTCCATGTAGTATGACTGAATCAGCTACCCAAACAGGGATACTATTCCCCATTCATGTAAGGGTAGTGTTTACTCATGACGAAGCGTTATTCTTGCTTGACACCACCATTACTGTATGTGTTCAGCAGTCCAAGGCATTTTTATCAAGGCAAAGCACTGCTATCGTAAACAGTTGGGTGCAGACCCGGGTCGATAGCCCGTGTTGCGTGTCGTGTGCAAAACACATTCGCACGTTCTTTTTCATTCTACGAGTATCTCTTTCTCTCTCTCGCACACATACACAGACACACATATTCACGTGACCCGTTTTTTCTCCGTTGTCATATTAATGTTCATGATTGAGTAAACTTAATGGTTGCGCATCGGTAGTGGACTTCTTTACCAACATCCTGCAATATTTTGATTGTTTGTGTCAATAAACAATGATTTTGGGCCATACACCATAATTGTATTGCAGCCAAGTTAAACAATAAAGTTAGTGCTTTGTCCCAAAACTGTTTCTACTTGTAGAAGCTTTTAAGGAAAGGGCTACCGAAATAATAAACAGTTATACGTCGTCACTTTCGTTTTGGGGCATATTGAACTGAATCTGCGAACCTGCAGTATTTAAAAAGGGTTTTGTAGAATGCATATCATTCTCGTTTTATTCATAGTTAACTTTTTTTTCTATGTTTGTTCTACCATTCACTTCTCGTGAATTTCTATAGGTAAGATTCTCGTTTACGAGATATATAGATCTTTTGACAACGTGCATTGAAAGATAAACACCGGAGAGAACAATGCAAAGCAAACATTCCATTTTCGGGCTCGACACCTGGATTGTGTACATTGTAGCGTGTTTTCTTGAATTTTAGACAAACGAGTCATTCACACAGCGATCACCTAAGAACATTATTGGTGGAATTTGTATGTCTATGACGCACAAAGTTGGACTGTACTATTTTGGGAAATGTATTTTGTGATAAGGTATTACAACCGTGCAACAATATATAGAATTTCAACCAATCCGATAAGGTTTGAATAAAGTAAAATCAATTTCTTCATCATTTTGTGTTACTTACACGACACAGTTACTTTTATGTTTACTTTTCATTTACTTGCAGGAGGGGGATGGAAATGAAATCTTCCATACTGTCTTTGTGCAGAATATATATAAGCACTGGACATGTAAAAAGTACAGGCACACAAAAACATTGTTCTCACCCACCCCCCCCAAGTTTGAGTTTTTCATTGTTTCATATGCAACTTTGTACATTGCGTTTCTCGTGCGTACGTAATAACTTAGTTGTTTTAAGAAATGTGTATTTATAAATACCGAAAGAGTAAGTAATATATTTACGTTCTCTGTCAAATGCATTAAATACAGGAGATCACCAACATACCTTGAACTAAAGTCACTAATAACCAGGTTCCCGATGGGACAGCGGAAAGTTTACGGACTTACAACGCAAAAATCTGGAGTTCGATACCCCGCAGAGGTCACAGCAGATAGTCAAAAGTAGATTTCCTCTAAACAAACACTAATACCTCACACAAAAGTACGATATTGTGAAAAAATTTCCTGAATATCTGCAGGAAGTTAATCTTAATTAGGTTGTAAAATTTTTCGTAGTTTTCTCCTGTTTATATGCTGTATAAAGTAAATCAATTAGGTGCCGTTAAGTAGCTAAAGCAAAATATATTGATGCTACTGTTATGAGGCTGTGTTTGTAATATTTAATTTAGGCATTGTTTTGGCTACAGAGGATTTTAGATATGACGTGAAGTGAGGAGCACGTGACATCTCAAATTTTCTTGAAAATAGTGGGACAGAATATTGTAAGAATATAAAAATCTATATAATGTTCACTGTGTGTCATAACCCCTCCTAAACCGCTGGTTGAATCTACTTCTAAATTGTACCATATGAATTGTTTTGGTCTCGAGGTTTGCACGAAGATAAAATTTTTTACTCCACCCCTTAGGGAACCTGGAGATTTTCCGAAAACTTCGAAACTGCAGGACTCACCAACTTCTAAATAGTGCCAAACGAATCGTTTCAGCCCCGAGGTTTAGCACCAAGGTAAAACTTCACATACAACCCCTTAGGGAACCCGGATATTTCGCGAAAACATTTTTATGGGGATTTCCCGAAAGCAGATCCCAAATTTTGGCATTGATTTATATTAGAATATGTAAATACATAGGCCTACTAATTACCGTTCGAAACTTGGTTACAGAAATTAAACTTGCATTATAGCGCCAATGATCACTAAACTGAAAAAAATGTAAAATAGTAGTTCAAGCATTAAATTTGCATTGTAGCGGCCCTGTAAATGTGGGCCATAGGCCCTTAGTTTGGCTAATTCTAGTAGATAGTTGGATTAGTTAGCGAGTCTGCTAGAGTGCTTTAGATATACTAGTGAGTTAACGAATGTTTGGGTCATTTTTTACCTTACCTACGGGAAAGTGTGCAAGTAAGTAACTGTGTAAATTTACTTGCAAGTTACTTTTATCATTAGTTTAGAGATTTCTCTTGAAACATTATTTGTGAAGTTGTTGTCCCAGAAGACTTAACTGGTAGAGCATGTGCGTTGTAGTTGAAGTAATTTTTCTTATCGTTAACTGGAGTGGTCTTTGGGTTATTTTTAACCGAATAATTAAAAACAATCCGCCTAAAAAAAACAAAAAAACAATTCAACACTATGACCTTATAACTCGCAGTGATAGGTTAGTAAATGCAAAAACTCAACTGGAAACGTCAGTGACCTGAATTAATTGGAGAGAATCCTTGACCTAATTGAATTGGTGAGAATTCTTGCAGGAACTTTGTACCAGACCCATGTGATGTGAGATACTTGAAAATAAAAACATTCCACCGAAGTGAAAGCTGAAACAATCGATTTGTCAATGATGGAGGAATAAACAGAGAAGGAGTTCAGAGATTGCCCAATGGCATTGTTGCCCAAACCCTTTTAAGACCATCGGACACTGAAAGACCATAGAATAATAGCAATATCAAATGTGTGTGAGTAAAGCTTGTGGAATAGGTAGCTGAAGAAAGACTCGCATGAGACCTATAAGAGAAAGATTATCTGTCTACGAAAGTTTGATAGGAATAACCAACAAACCAAAGATTCTACAACCTCGGATATCATGGCAGTCACACACAGCATCGAGTAGTGTATGCAGAATTCACAGCGCTGCGCTGTTGGGCTGCTTGACCTTGAAGATGTCCACAATATTGACATTTTAGCATGAAGCTAAGGACTTTGGAAGTCTCAGACATTTCATACAATAGATATTAGCTGTATTGGGCACCAAAACGCTGTCAGATAAAATTTGGCAAATGGAGTTCTTAAATTTTTGAAGTCGGCTCTGGCTTGCCACAAGGATCTCCTCTTAGTCCTGTCCTCTTCATCACACGTGTTGATTATATAGTTGTTGCCAGCACCTCATACAAGCCAGTGGGAACGAGTGGAAGGTATGTAAAGGACCAGCAAAACATTCTGCCAGGGAGCTATAGGTAACAAAATGTCCATCCAACCAGATGGTCCTTTGGCTGTCACATAAACACCTCTTTCTCTCTACACTCATATATGCAGACAGAAAAATTCAACCAGGTATTGTAACTGGCTACAGAATGACAATGTTTGCACAATGTTTGGAATGAATTGTGTGCATCCGCAGCAAAGTCAGTAGTGACCAAATTACAAAGATTGCAGAATGTAGCCACGAGAATAGCAATAGAAGCAGCCCTGTGGTTGCTCGGAGTAGCGATTGGTTCCATTCGATTCTTTCTCTAGAATTAATGCTGCGCAAACTAAGCCAAAAGCACAGGGTTTCAAAGGGTTTTGGTTTCAATATCTCATTCGCTATATTAGTCCTTGAGAAAAAGGGCATGTGATGCAGTAATACATGAGATCAGGAAAGATGTTGAGGAAATATGGCCACTGGAAAACATTGAGAATATTGAGTGGGTTCACACAGATGACATTAAGTTAAACACGAATAAAGCTTGACAGTAGGACGTGGAGGGAAGGTCAGGATCAGTCAACAACCGAAGTCATGGAATAGATATATGAACATGACTGATACTCATTGTCGAGTAGTCAGTATCGCAAACTGGACGATCCAGTGTCAGATATAAAAGACTGTTTAGTGTAGGTATTATTAATTAATCAATTTTATGAATGAATATTTCATGATTGTTTAGTTTTTCTCGTAACAAGAGAGTTAAAAGCAGTTATTTTACAGGCGATAGTTATGACAAGTTTGGTTACGTAACTCGGTAAGAATTGTATGTTGTGCTTATAATTCATTGATGTTGAGGTTATCAGACGTCGCATACAATCCACTGATGACGAGGATATAGAGATTTCCAGAAGGCCTACGTGATAGACATATAAATAGCAGCAAGCAGACGAAAAAAAGAGCAGAAGAGAGTAAAATAAAGTTACGGAAAGGAGATGTTTGGTCAGAGAATAGTTAAACGCAAATTTAACGATATGTTAGAGTGAGATTAACAATTTCGTAAGAGATAAGAAGAATAAGCTGTCTCGTCAAAGGGTGTTCTAAAGTAATTGAACTAGCCTGAGTGGACTGTGACAAAAGGAAGAAGATTCTTGTAAATACGATAAAGGAGCAGACGATTTCTGAAGTACAGTATACAACCACGGTACTCAACGGAAACATAAGTGAACTATACACGAATGGTATTGCGATAGAAATAGAGAGAAAAATAAATAGCCTTGTCAGCTGAATTCTAAAGCAATTGAATAGGCCTAAGTGGACTTTTGACAAGAAGAAGAGAACTGTATAGTGTTTAAGATACAACTATGATCTCCATTGTCACGATATAAATGTCTGTCATTAATTTGTTGTGTTTTATGATCATTGTAATATTGTTTCTTTTTTTTAGTTTATGATGTATTTTGCGTTTGTGACTTGTTGTTGTCGAGAGTTTAGAGTGACGCGTGGGAACTGATAGTGAAGGGGTGGTGTGAACGAAAGGTATAAGGTGGGCCAGCGGAGCAGAACGAGAGCAGATTGCAGCAAAGCTACGGACAAGGCGAGGTTTAAGTCTATGCTGATGTATTTGTGTGTATTTGTTCAGAATACATGTGTTGATATTGAAACGAGTGTAGTGCGTGCTGTTCATTCATCTTTGCCTTTACCGTCAACAAAGCACAGATACCTACTGTAGAAGAATCCAGAAAAACAAAACCTGACATCCATAGTGTAAAGAATTTTGTATATACGTTCAACTTGTTTCGAATATATATATATATACATTACTTTAAAAACAAGTGTAGTGTTCGCTTATTGTCGAATTTATCGCCATGTCACAGACATCTACTGTACAAGAATCCTCAGCCCAACACACCTATATTTAACTTGCATTACTATACATACTAACAAAAGTAAGTTCCTGCAACCAGTAATAGTGAAGATCATGTCAAGATCATATTCCAGACCTTATTACAAAATTTCAGACAGGTTTTGTCCAAAGAAATGGGTAAAAACCTTTAAGAGGCTTGAATAACGACCTACCACCGTATTGGCCCGATAATAAAATGTTTTTTATTAATAATTAGGCTGTAAAATTCATAGTTGCCTTATAATAGCAGCGACTACGGGCCCCTTCCCCCTACTCTAGCCTGATACATTCCTGAATGTCCAGATAGTATCAATCTACGCATGCGCGCCAGATATTCACTCAAGGTCATCGCTAATTCTTGTAACTAATCCACCTGAAGGCTGTTCAGTTATAGTAATGATTTTGTGGAACTAAAAAAAGGATGTTATGACACTTTTTTTCTTTCCCGTGACTTCTGAAAATGGGGGTCGCTTTATATTCAAGATCGTCCTATAATCGGGCCAATACGATATATTCCAAGCCACAGCAGCACATCATTCAACGAGAAAGTGGACTACCTAGCTGGTAAGACGCTGTGTTTGGTAAAATCTTCAAATGATGTTACTAAGGAAATAGTATGCATGCTGAGGGAACAGGAAAAGATGGAACAGAGGTCAATTGGAAGACTAGAGAAAAAAGATGGGAGTGGAGAGAGTACGAAATTTAAGGTATATGAAAAGGACAGGTGCTACTTAAATCAAATTTAATTGAGCAATATTACTAGGAGAACCTTGAAGAGATTATAGGAAGGAGGAGAGTCTGTACGAAGACTAGTGCCAAACTCCTCGAGCATAAAATAGTAGTATAAATAATAGTATTAAAATCATCCCATGTACGTTGGATTTCTGATGTTAATATAATCATAAAAAATGATAAACAATATTTAATAATAGTAAGGGATAAATTAAAAGTAGTTGCTGCTGGCCGGTTTCCACCCTGTGGTCGATACTTCGGAATTAAGAGACACGGGACGACACAATGATACCTGGTTTGTCACATAAACGGGCTGCGAAGGGACTCCACAATTGGGAGGTGGAGAGCCTGCGCTTCGAATGGTGCTAAACTCCTAGTGTGCAAAAAAGTTAGCAGAGTTTATTACGCAAATTAACTATTATTGTTTGTTTAACAAAGTTCAGGAGAGTCGCATACAGTTTTGTTACTTTGTTGCTAACGGTCAAATTTCTTTTTTTGCGCGTACACTTTAAAATGTCCAGTTTTCTTTTCATTCCTGATATTCTTTACTCATGTAACTGTCCACATTTTTACTCGCGCTACGTTCTGGTGCTTAATTTTCATAGGCGCAAAGCTAGACAAGCAATTTGCCAATGCGCTCTACTTAGAATAGCTCATGGTACAGGTTTGACTGCCAGCAATGCTAAATCCGTGATTAGGGGTTAAAAAAGGTCTTTCTTTTTAAAATAGCCAACCAGTAACTTGCCACGCATGCGTAGACTTTTAACTAGTACACACACAAGCATATGCCTGCGGCTCTGCACTGTGGCTTGACGATGTGGGAGAGCTTGCAAGCTGTTGTTTCGTGGGCAAGCCAAAAATTTACGGTTTCGTATTCTTTAGTTGGCTGGTTGCTACGACTACTGAGATAAACACAGAATAAGCGAGCAGCGATCGACTAATACTAGGGGGTCTACGTCTCACGTGTGAAGGGCTTGATCGTAGAGGTCACCTTATTCATCGCCATGATAGTTTTGCAACATATTAAATCGCAAATATACAATTACATTCAGCCGAAGTTAGTGTATCTGTGGGGAAAAAGTCCATTAGAGTATTATATTTATCAGATATAATTCGTAAGTTCCGGAAGATTGACAGACGAAGGAAGTTTATAATTTCAAAATAAACATGTTACTAAGATGTATTCTCTGTAGATACTGTTAATGATTTGTACATCATAAAAGCCAAAGTTAGTCCTGTTTTGGATGGTACACAGCAAAATAGCTACAACAAAATGGCATAAATACAGCACTGTTTACATTCTATACTATACAGGAAATATATTTTCGATATGTTGCTAATTCATTATAATTATATTTTTCTTGCATTTTATTGTTTTTTCAAAATGTATTTCACTTTTTCTTTTTTTGAATTTCAACTAGTACAGGTGATTCGTAGTTGTTGTTACCTCTTGATGTACATTTATAGTTAAGACAATATAATGATTAGAATCTGAGATTTTTAGAGAAATGCAATTTTCAGTGTCGTATGCACGAGGAAACGCATTTCCTCGTGAATGGTAGCTGTTTCCAAGAAACAAGTAAACATGTCCCGGAGTAGACCTGGCTTCCACTTGGAGAAACATTTTGCCTTTGGCCAATCAGGAGAGACTTTTAACGTGAGTTTGTCATGTGACTTTGCAAGATGGCGACATCAACAGAAGATGGAAAGCTTTGAAATCCTGCTAAAGTTAAATATTTTTTTAAAAAGTAAGCTGGCACATAGAAGAAAACAAAATCAATTTTCTGGAAACATGTTTCCTCGTGTATGCTAGTTTTTATAACTGGCTTATTTTGGGAAACATTTACAAATTTGTTAAACTAAACCCCTATACTTTAAGAGGATAATATGAGCCATTATTTTACACCAGCAAACCGATTTGAATGTAGGGTATTTATTGTTTTTACTTTTATACGTACCGTACATTATTAGAAAATGTAATTAGTTTGTATAATACATATTGTGAATTAATATGTGCATTCCATATCAATTATTTTTCTGTGCTGAGCTACTTTTTGTTCTAAAAAAGGCTGGTTGTTTTTTCATTGTCATTTTTACATCCCACGATGTTCTTGTACTTTAGTGATTGCAAACCAACTGCATAAATTACTGACAAACTATATTTAAAATATTTCCTTTGATACATAAACTGTAAAACAATTATTCTTCCTTAAGTTTTTAATGAGAGCAATAACTTAAAATCCCCAAAAGTCAACCATAAAGAGTGAAGACGGGTGTTGAGATATTTTGGGAATACGCGTAAGTCTGTACTGTTTAATTCAGCCGCACAGTGTTTTGTGTTATCTGGTTTTCCAAGGTTAATGGAGTTGTTTCAGTTTATCGGTAGTGCGATTGCCATAAGGTTGTATACAAGGAACCATGTGGTTACCGAATACAATTAACAAACGATCAGCCGCAAAAGATCAAGTACCCAGAAAGGGCAGGCTTTGCCCATTAGGAGACATGATAAAAGAGCTGACTCACGAAAATTCCCCTTGAAGGTATGTATACTTCAGTCGAGCGCGTATTGGACACGTAATGAGGAGCCGTGCGGGCGCCTGGATCGAGAATCGAGTAGAGTAGTGTGTGTACTTTGTTAGGAAATAGTACGGGTTTCGCAGTTTGGTTTATCGTTTCACGTGTGGTCACGGTTCAGTAGGTATTTCAAACATATATATTGAGTACCTGTGCGCGATATAACAAACATTAATAACTTGCTGCAATCGTGTTTCTTATCAGGTATTTCTAAGAACTTTTCCAAATGTGGGTGCTGTTTCAAAATGGCTTATCGTGCACGTATAATATATAT
>NW_013667922.1:70100-84480 GCF_000517525.1 Limulus polyphemus
GTAGTTTCTTAACGTAACGTTTACCTTAAACTAGTGGGTGGCGTGTTTCTAAATAGCGTTATCGTGCACTATAATATATATATATATATATATATATATATATATATATAATTTTAAATCTCGAACAAAAATAAAAGTATATCAGTAGCTTTATGTATTTATGGTGTTTTTGGTGTAGCAAGCCTAATTTTATTCTTTCGGCATAACCTAATACCATGTGATGCGAATTTACAAAACACTGTGTATTTTTCATTTTGCTCTAAACCAAAAAGAGTAGTGAAACATACGTACGAATAGGGTGAATGACCCTCTGTATAAACATTTCCTCAACCTGAATGAGGCCTGATTTTACAAGTACATGGAATTGTGCGTGCGCGCGTGTGTGTGAACGGAAGTTTATTTGCAGTATTTCACAGAAACATAAACTACCACAGCCACATTCTCGAATCTTCAATTTCAAAACAGTATTTTGTTTTTTTCTCTCCAATTATTTCATACACGGGAAGATAGGTGACCCCAGAATGACACTAAAATAGTCTCTGGGTTGTGTGCTTTGAGAATTATTGCATCAATAAGAATTAATTTAGAACTTTTTATAGAATAAGGTGTGTGAAATAAATCAATGAAGTCATCGTTTGAATATTTGAGTTAAGACCAAATTAATTTCTGTACATAGATAGGTTACTCAATGGTGGAAAATGTGAAGTGTATTGTTGTAACGTATTCTATCGTTGGGAAGGTTCTTTTCAATTATTTGGTGAAAATAATGAGAAATTAATTTACATTTTATTTAACGTGTAGGCCTAACTTCAAATAGAAAATTTTTCAACGGGTACTGCTGTAACTAAATATTGTAGGCCTAATATACTAATAACATTTAACATACATTTCCTTGTCTAATGATCTAACTTACAAATATACTTGCGAAATTTTCTTGCAAGTCGTTTGAGCAACTGAATAAGTGTGATAAATCTCGCAGAAAAACTTTTCTGACACTGAACTCGTGCTTATTGAATACTCAATCATTGAATTAACTGCTTATTCCTATTTATAAACGATATACCCCCCTCTCTAGATAGTACAAGAAGATTCGATTATTACAGCATGGTTAGCAGTTTCCTCTCGCACAGAACTAAATTGTGACACTGAAAATGTTGCTTATAACAGTATAAATATATAGCAAGAATCGGATATAGTGACGTTTTTAAAATAAAACTTTGTTTATTGAGTAAATACTCTAGGCATATTTTGCTGTGCACTTTCTCGCACGGAATTTTCTAAGTTTATCACCACAGTTTCTACAAGTTCATTTTCTTTTGGTTATTAAGACATTGTAACGCAGTTGTAATTCTAAGGTCAAGACTGAGGTTGGGCCAACTCGTGTATAGAACGTAAACATTAAAAGATAACTGTCCCATAACTTGTTGAAAGCTAATTATATCAAAAAGTTCATATTGTAATTCATTTATTTTAAACGGCTAACTTCTTTATACTTCATACAATTCTCTCATTTTCAAAACGTACACTATGTGTTCTTGACAAGCTTATATATATATATGAAATCTTCAAACTTGGTAATGATAACATTGCTGGAAAGTTTTAGGCTTAATGCCTCAACTACTACGATCATGGGCTACAGTTATAAATTTAAATTGCAAAAGTAACCAACAAATAGTTCAAAATTAATATATTATGTATTATAACTCATAAATTATAATTAATTTACATAAAATACTATGGTGTCTTCCTAGGGGGGAAGTATCAAACATATTGTAAGTTTGCATTGAATACGTAGAATATATATATATATTGACACGTTGTCGGGGATTGGTGGTTGGGGAGATGCATGCACCACGAATATTATCTCATTTTGGCTTAAGCAATAAAAATTGCATTGAATGGTCAAGAACGACATACATGTCACACGAAATGATCAATACTGTTGTGAAGTGTACGTACTGCACATGCGTAAGTTGTAATCTTTGTTACAGCAGTTGTGTTGTGCAATAGTATTTAGCCACACAAAAAATTGAATTTCTCGTATATTGTTGAAGGCCCTTTCAGTTGAAGCATTTAATTTGGTTTCGTGTTTTATTTCAAGGAACTGTTTGACTTAGAAACTAGAAGTTTAAAATAGAATTATATGTAACAATGAGGCTACAATCAAACTTAGTTTCAGCACCAGGAAATAGTTTTCATGTCTTAACTGGGTTTCATGTTAATCAACCGAGACTTGCTGATCTGGTTAAATACACACATGCATCAACTTCAACAACCTGTATGGCCAGCAGAATACTGCTCTTACAAATTTCGAACTGTTTCCTGCAACTTAATAGTTACTGTTATTACTACAAGTTGATGTATTCTTGATAAATCCACGTGTAGCAAGAAATTAGTGTTGTAATGTAGGCCACTGTAGTCACGAAATTTAATAGTGCGCTGGATTTCAAACCAGCTTTGAAACCAACGCGTAAACCTAGTATAAGTTATAATTAGGGCCTGGGTTTTATATCTAAAACATAATAAGTCGGCCATTGTTGTTAGTTTTTATAGAAGTGTGTAAAGTTCTTCCAGCCATGTTTTTAACAAATAATTTTCTCTTCGCATCTAGATTAATATTAATTTCTTGTGTTAAAAGCTGCAGAAGAATGCGAGATTATATACTGTGTGTGTGTATATATATTAGGGGCAGAGATACACGCGTTTGCTGTAGATTCAAGAGGTATAACCTTTCTAAAAACCAAGGCTACAAGAAAAAGTATTGTTGGTAACGTGCAAGAAAACTCTTGAAAACAGGATATGCTTTGAACGGTTTCTTTGTTTGTTTATAATAATATATATATATATACATATATATAGACACACACACACACAAATAAGTATGCCTTGCTTGTGTTTAGATAACACATGGCTGTAAGTTATACAACACAACTGCCAAGACAGAACGGCGTGATTCGGTACGTTAGTCACATGGAGGAGGGTGATAGTAAACGGAACAGTCGTAGGTACTTTAGAGGCTCCTGATGTACGACTACAAGAGCGACGTAATTGTTCTATTTTAAGTGAGATTTTTTTCAATTGTGTGTCGGAATCTTCAACATACAAAACACAAGAAACAAATATTTTTGTAGCCCTACTGTGTACATCTTTGTGTATTTATGTACATATATTGTATATAGGGATATACAGGATAAAAATGTTGTATTCATCAGCTTCGATCATCAGAATATGTGACAAATACTTATGAATTATGTAATGTTATCAAAAATAACCCCGCCATATACAAAATGTTTATACCATTTTAGTAGTAGGTTCAAACCGCAGCCATGAGACCCAATTTAACGATAGTTTTCATTGTTTTATCTCAATATTGACTTATGTTTGTTCTTTAAAAAAAAAAAAAAACATATATGGTTGGAAGAGAGTAACTGTGGATCCAGTTTTTAGGGGTAGAGAACTGGTAACTTGTAAAGGACGCTTTACCTTTACCGCCTTTTATCGAACCTCATTTCTACCTTTTACCCTTCTTTCTCGTCAGGTCTTTAAGTTAATGTTGTTGGTAACGTAAACCCTAATTCTGAATTGATATTTGTGTGTTTACATTATATTACATATATAAAACTGTTATATTAAATACTTGCACAAATTATGCAAGTTTCAAATTTCAAAAATCTTGAACTTTTGTTTTTTTTGTGTGTATATATATGTATATATATATATATATATTAAACAGTAGTGGAACTTCATTGTATACTTATTTCTAGGAAGTTTTAATAAAATACTAGTTTTGAATGGGAAAATTTTAGTTGAATGTTTTTCATAATACAAATACTACTTCCACTGTAAGTTGGTATATATATATATAAGTTAAGTAGTTGTCTCAACACTATAGGAAGTAAAAAGGATGAATGCAATTTATATTAATTAGTCTTATCTTTACACAACGTGTGATATCTGCAGAACTGGTACCTGTAAGCTGCTGTATTAGTGTAATAAATACTTGGTTGATATAAAACAAGCTGTGAAGACCACAGTTTTACAGTTCAATTACAGGTTGTTGATTCTGAGTATTTTCTTAAGAACCCTTTACAAACTTGCATTCTGGACGCTTCCTGCATCGTTATCTACTTAGCCATTAGTATTAGTAAGCAGGGGCTATCACAATCGTCAACAACCACGTGCGTTGATTTTTTATTGAAGTTTTAGAACAGATTAATACAATAC
The DNA here is from genome assembly GCF_000517525.1 of Limulus polyphemus. NCBI lineage: Eukaryota > Metazoa > Arthropoda > Merostomata > Xiphosura > Limulidae > Limulus > Limulus polyphemus. The sequence goes on from NW_013667922.1 coordinate 74,325, forward strand.
AGTGTACATATTATTATTACTTTTAGTTTTGACCTTGGTGGAAAGAAGAACTCAAGCGAAAGCTACATTTAGTTAAATACCCGTTTTATTTCTTTGAAAGAATTGTGTCGTATCTTTAGGCTAAACTTAAATGAAGTTTTCTCTTTGTAACAACTCTGCGTTTTTAAGTTTAATTCAGTGTGAGTTATGCTGCATACTTACCGTATATCGCTGACAGTAAAAAAAGAATAAAGAGCCTCTTAGATGACAATAGCAAAGTTCTATTCTTTCTTTGTTCGTGAAGGAGGAGATGTGGGGGAGCACACGAAGAGCTGACTGACCAGTCTGGAAATGCGAGATGAATGTCGCTTTGTTCGACAGCCTGAACAGGCTTGTCGTTGATTGGTAGCCCGAAAATATGACGTCAGGAGTTTTCCTACAGTAATTACATTTATGACAAATGAAATTTCGTGTATGTATATTGATTTTTATCATAATAAGAATGAGTTAGTTTAACTAGTCAGAGTAGCGTGTTTTCATCATCTGGTTAATAGTTCAAAACCACAAGTTTATATAGAAGGTACTCTCACAGCCACGTTTTATTCTTTAATCATTGCCAGGGTGGAGTCGAAAAACGTCATTTTCAAAACCACACCCAATACATACCAATTTTCAATACATGCACGACATTTACATTGTGGAAAAAGAGATAAACATATAATAAGATAGATGAAAATTTTAGAAGGAACGTTTAATGAGAAATTGGGAATGTTTCTACTGTTATTTCATTAGAATTGAGCAACTTTTTGTAGAACTTCTAAACGGTGATATTCTCCTGACGTTTAAAAGATCTTCCAGTTTATGTTTATTTTAATTTCTAAGCCAACTTATTGAGTTCTGAGGTAACGAAGAAATTTCTTATAAAATATTTCACGGAGGTCTGCCAATCAGTCAGATTTAGGTTTACATTGATAGTGTATCGTCAATGGAGACCTAGGTCAGATACTTTAAAGTGGCGGCTCTGAGCACTATATACAGTACGGCACTGTCACCGGAATCAGTCGCAACCCGTTGGGAAGCTTCAGTGGACTTTGAGTTACAAAACAACAGATCATAGTTCTGTGCTGTGTGTCATTTTAAAAGCACGTGGTAACATCATTTATGTGAAATATTTCATGAGAGAATGTTTATTCTTTTCTTCAGCGCATTACCACTTCATACATGCAAGTCCTATTGGGTGTATTGGTCTATTACGTGCCAACTTCCATCAGAATCAGTGTTTCAATTATTTAACTTCGAATTAAAATAAAGCTCCACCTCCATCCCCTTTTTCAATCTAAATGTAGTTTCAAATTTTGTATTTTGATTAAATCAGTTGTTTCCTTGTGGATTTTGATCGAGATATTTAGTTAAGTTTCAAACATATGAACCGAAGTAACTGGGTTTTTAAAATCTTCGAGTTTTATTATCTGTAGGTTTCTTTTGTATGCCAAAAGTCTTCTTTATCCACATGCCCAGTAACTCAGGACTATCTGTGCTGTGTTCGTTGCAGTAACTGAACCCGAATTTTAGCGTTATTATATTATTATTATTATAGATCCCGCTGAGCCACTAGGGAGGGAGCTGTCTGATTTAGTGCAATATTGGTTTATACACGTCCCTGTACTCTTTCGTTGTAATGTCAAACTGTGATGGTCTGGATATCCTTCGAGAATATCTCTTTACCAGCAAAACTCAGAGATTAGATCAGTGTTGTGAAAGATGCTTAAGAAGTAGTACTCTTATTATCAAAGATTTTTAACACAAGATTTGTAAATTTGATTTTATATTTTCACACATACGAGAACAATCCAATAAAAGTTAGACAGCTTGAAGCACGTAGCGCGTGACTGCAACTTTCTTATGGTATCCCTTCATTTAAAGTACACGTGCGTAGTGACGTAACGCTAACAGTACTCATCTGATGAGTTGTGTAGTGACACTGTTCTCGAATGGTACCCCCACTCATATTGAAATACAAGAAGTGAGTACGTGCGTTTCGTGTTCAAGGTGCAAACTGTAGATTGTGATTCTTTTTTTCTTTTTTTTTTGATGAAAATTTAAATGAAGTCTGCCACCAAATGATTCCCGAGAAATAGCAAAAACGAAAACAAAAAACAAAAAAAACGTGAGTTGTCTGTGTCTAGGTTTTTTTTTGTTTATAATTCATTCTATCATATTGTCAACCGCTTTAGACCTGCTTTCAAAATGTATCAGTTTTATTTATACGAAATGGAATCGTTCAGATTAATATAAGTAACGCAGATTAGGGTGGGTATGTAAAAAGTTTAATTGTTTAGATGTTTCGCGTTTTCCAGGTGAGACATGATTGCATGAAACACTATGGAAAATAATATCTTTTTATATACCCACCCAAAGCTGCGTTATTAAAGTATATGAGTTGTAGCTATATGTAAAAAAAAAATAATCTCACATTCAAATTAAGGTTTTATTTAATGTACCTAAGGACTGTTTCATTATATTTACTTCACTACTGAGACGAAGGATAATTCAGGAGATAGTTTTTCAGGGTATGTACATTTTTCATTAAGATTTAAGACTAGAATTTGTTTACAGTGAAGTGACGAGTTTGTAATTCAGGTAGGCCTTTCTGTTTAACATACCACCAAAGTAAAGACTTAGTTGGTTTTAGTACAAATCTTTACCATTTTGTCCTTGTTTTGTCATCATTGTAGTTTTGTTTTATTAGGTTAAAAAACACCTCGTGCCTTTGAAAGTAAATCAAAATATTTTACTAATTTAAACTGCAAACCCCAAATGAGAAACGGACTTTGGACCGGCGTTGTAACAGTTCCCCTATAGTATAGTTGAAGTGAGAAAATGAGCTACGAAAGCGGGTACGGTTAATACATTTTTGTATTTTTATTAGACGTACAGGCCGAATAACAGTTGAAATGTTTTTGTTTTTCATTGTGTAGATAATAAACAACAAACTAATTGCTGTAAAAATATTAGACCTACATTTTTTTAAGTCTTTTTAATAGCCATGAATGTGAACATTAATAATGCTGAAAAAACATTCAGCTTAAATTTTAGCAGTTACCTCTTAGAGTCTCTTAAAGTGAGGGCCGCAGGAAAGTGTCAGGGGCAGTAGCAAATACATAATATACACTGTACTGTAAGGTGTTCAGTATCTATAGGTTCACTGGGTGGTGCTTCAAGTAAAGGTGTGTAATCTTATGAGGGGCCTTTGGAAGAGCAAGTTTGTAATAATCTCTGCTTTAAAACAAAGAAGTATTCAGATGCTTTTGATCTTAAACAAGATTACAACACTTATGATATACAGCATTTATTCTGCTTTAGATACTGAAGATGGAATCTGATAGAATTCCGAAACGTTTATCCATGTCCCCTGTTTGTCAATAAACAATGTTGTATATCATAAATGTCGTAATCTTGTTTATAATCAAACTTCGTTTTCCTTCGAACACATCGATTGCTAATGCTTTTGATCTATTTTAAGTAAAGTATTTTGGAGCATATTTAAATACTTTGATATTTTTGTTACATTTAAAGCCATGTATCCTTGAAAGCACATAAATATCGTGATATCTGTATTCTGTTTAAAGCATGTGTCCTGGAGGATACACTCTGATGCTTGTTCTGTTTCAAGTCATATTGGTATAGGAGGTACACTAAAAACCCTAATTTAAAGGCTACGTGTAAAGAGAGAGAGCACTGTCGATATCACATTTCTTTCGTAAAACCTTATACCAGTGTTTGAAAACTACGGTAAATATAATGTTTCCTGTGATTTAACAAAAGATATCAATAAATTTTCAACCTCGTTAGTAGTCTATAAATCATGTATAGCAATATATACAAAGTAGTTTGGATTGTATATTTCGTGGATAGGCGGCGGAATACAACACAGTAAAAGAAGACGAACACTTTTACGCATTGTTAACTTCGGTGAGCTTTATTTTGCTTAGTATCGTTACTAAAGTTTATTATCGAGTATCAAAATTTGATTTTTACTCAGTCACTTTTGCTTTCCTAAAAAGAAAAGAAAGAGAGAGAGAGAAAATATTACTCTTGATATAAAAGGACGTGGTAAGACCAGTGTGTATGCGAAGGCCGTGACTCGATGTAGCCGAAGAAGACAGCATGGTGCAGCGCACGTACAGCAAGCAACGTGAACAAACCTTTTACCCCGGAGGCTATTTTCATCGGGACTACAGAATTTTTAATACTCTCTCTCTCTATATATATATATATATATTCTTGATAGATATCGATAAATTTAAATATACAAATATGTCATGTAATAAAATAAAACGAACATGTCGTTAAACTAAATAGAAAAACTATTAAAGTCAGCCAATAGGAATAACTTGACTATGATAACATGAAAATATGTAGTAGCTTCAGTGACTCAATACTTTTATTTTTTACTACCTAAAGCAGCGAATTTAAGAACAGTAGGTGAACATAAGTCTTCTATTGTTAAAGTATTGTCTGTCCGATTTGACAAAAACCAACAACAACCAAAAACGTTCATGCAGCCAATGACATTCGTACTCTTTTAGTTCTTATATAGTCGTCCAGCCTGTGAAAATATCCAGATGTCAGTAATTCAGTTTACATTTACTGGAGCCTGTCCAATGAATATATATATATATATTGTACTCTCGCGTGTGTGTAAAACTGGTATTAAAACAGCTTGCTTTGAAAAACTAATTCATTTTTGTTTGTTTTTAACACACTAACCTTGTAGGGACTATTAATTAGTATGAATCCCTAGGTCAGCACGCTAATTATTTAACTTTACAGAACTGATTTTTACTATTAAACTGATATATCGTTCAGGAGCGGTTATGAAGCAGTTAAATGTTTCTGCAAATTTGTTTTTCATTAGACATTTCTGGAAGTTTGTTTGAAGTTAAGCACAAAGCTACACAATCGGCTATCTGTGCTCTGCCCACCATGGGTATCGAAACTCGGTTTCTTGCGTCATAAATCCGCAGACATACCGCTGTACCATTGAGGGCTTCTAGAAGTAGTAAATATTTGTTTTTTTATTAGACAATAAATGTATTTTTAAATTTCTTTGGTTTAGAAACGAAAAAGCAAAAGCGTCTCTTCTCTTTCCCTGGACAATTGGGGGTGAGCACCATGTCATCCCACACTCTCAAATGCACTCTAGGGAGGAGAACTTAAGTTCTGAAGTTTCTTTGTTGTATAGTAAAACACATTGTAAAATGTTTTCCAAAAGGAATTTTTAACACTTAAACCTAAACAGGTATATTTGACGTAATAAAGTCGCTTATTCAAAATTACAACTATTCTAAACAAATAGTTATACAATAAATTGCGCACAGGCATGTCAGGTTCTGTATTGTGCTCTTTTAAATGTTGTACAAACACACATACACACACACATTAACGATATTATTATTTTAGGAAATCCTCCTAAAATCACTAGTTTTTGATAACGTGAATACGCTATATGTATTGATTTAAACGTAAGCTACTAAACATTTAACGTATAGTTGCTCATAGATCGGTATGACAAGCGAGTCTGGAGTTATCGATTGCTTTTGACTGGGTAATGTGTTATCGACCAGGTTTAGTTAGTCCTGGCAGTGCTCTAGTCCCTGGAAGTGTTTCTCGAACAAGAGATGTACCTATACAAGCTTTCGATGCGCTCAGCTCTTCGAGCTTCCTCGTAGTTCGTTGTGCAAGAAAGGGGCTGGCCTCTCCCGGGTTTTCTTTATGTACATGAGCATATGTGTGCAGGAAAATATGTATATGTTTACCAGTTTGTGTCTTCTATTCAAGGTTCAGGGCAAAAAAAGGATAACAAGCCTAAGTTTTCCGGAGGAAGTCGTTGCCATGTGATTTGTTGTTGCGCAAAAACTTGATATATAAAATGATTTTCGAAAGTTGTACGTTTACCCTTATTTAGCATGGACTTTACGATTTGTTGTTAAGAGCAGTACAGAAAAACACACAAAACAAATGAAATGCATTCTTACATATCTTCTGTATATGTGTAAAGGTTGGTTTAAAAAAAGGATAACTGAAATTGCAGTTATGAAAACACTAGTAAGAAAGTAACGGAAAGTACAATGATGCGGTATATTTCTTTATATAATTTTGCATAATTCGATGTGAATATCTGAATACACTAGGGAATGATACTTCTCATGTGATAACCTTTTCGCTCTAATTACATTTCAAATTCTGCAGTGATGTTTCTATGTATGACTTGCAATGCTTGCTAAGAAATGTTGATTCAACCCCCATATTTTTCCGCCTAAACTGTTGTCGTATATTTTGACCACCATGTATAACACACCGGTTTAACGTCAACCTTAAGAACCTATCAGATAATAATAGAAGAGAGGGGGAAGAGACACTAATTGAATGGACTCGCCGAAAACCATGTGGGTAGCTTTATAATAATCACAAATGCACAAATTTCATTTGTGTAATGTTGAGACCAGATAAATAAACTTGACCGGTTAATAATCATTAGCACGAGCTGCATCTTTCCGAAATGTTTTTTTTTTTATAAAAAGTATTCTGTAGTAATTAATAATTATTTTGACGACGTTGTAAAGAACCAACTAAGTTAAAATTGTAATGTGAGATAAGTTTCGTAAGGAGTGATTGTCCAGTATTCCGAAGGCCCGATAATCACAGATTTCTGGTTTTTGCAATATAAATCAAATTTCAATGAATTAACAAATGTATAGCTCCATAATAGATGACTGCAATCTCAAATGAAAAGTTTAAATGGTACATCTGGACGGTGGTTCGGGGGACCAGCCGCCCTTGACGGCTTGTTCTCGTTTTAAATACAAACAACAGAAATATTTGAATCGACTTTGCCTTGGCTCGGTGTCAAGATAATTTTATTGACTGGAAGCTTTGTGCATGTTTAATAAGCAGGGGATTATAATATTCGTTGTCACAGCACTATGGAACAAGAATCCGTTTTATTAGAAGAGCTAGATTCCCAAATCCAATAGTGATGCTTAAATTTGCGGGATTTGCAGCTAATAATATACACGAATACCAGAAAATAACATCGGGGAAATGATGAGAAATTGAGACCTTTTAAGTCGTATCCTGGGATGTTTTTGTCATAAAATTTCATAAATTTAAACGAATAACCAATTTAACATTTTAATTGTTAAAAAAACTTGCATCTTCGGATTATGGGGCCTTCAGAGTAACGGATCATTGTTGTTACTTTTTTCTACTTAAATGATTACTTTAGTAGTTGATACAAAGCACGATTTATAGTTAGCATTTATATCGTAATTAGTATATAACCTGTGAGGCCTATGAGGCTCGTATGTTTGATCCTAGGCTGTCGACACCATTTTGAGTATATATAAGTGTAAAAGTATTTTGAACATAGGAAGTTTATTTCTTTGCAGTATTACTCAACTATATTTGATATTTTGTATGTATGGCACGTGCTTACTTCATGTCTTTCTGTTCTTATTTTCATGTTATTACAAAGTTCCTTTACACGAGTATGTATAAGCATCCTTTTGTTCAGAAACCCCATCCACACTTTGTTATAAGAGAGTCGGTTAAATCCTACTATTCGGTCAGATAAGAGTAGCCCAAAATTTGCAATTTGTGTTGTTGATTATATATAGCTTCCTTCTCCCCGTTTCTGTCAAGGACGGTTATATACAGAAATTCGTTGTGTAACTTTTGCGTGAAATTCTGAAACAAACACAAGGCTACGTAAACAAAAGTACAAAATGAACATTTATTTGAACGTATAGGTACATAATAAAAACCGATTGATAAAACAATAAACAATTCATTAAAGGTAAATTTCTACGGAGATTAGGTTTTAAAAAGAATAATTTTCTAAAGTTGGGACAAATGAAAACTGGTTTGTAGGAGCTTAGATGACTAAAGAGGTGAAATTATCAAAAATTGTAGAATCTATTTTTTGTAGGAACAGTGTGAAAAATATGTTCCAGTGGGATCGGAATGTTTGTTTCACTGAAGGCTTGTGAAAAATTTTAAATGTTTCTTTTGAACTTATCTCTGCCTCTACATTTCTACAGTCTGAAAATTTTCGAATAATCTGTGGTAGCTACATTCACAATTGTACTGTATTCTGTAACCATTCAGATTAGAATTTGAACTCTCGAATCATTTAATATGTGTGAAACTAAACATAAAACGTGGAAACCATTTATTACACTACTCATTTTTATTATAGGTTTTTCTGAGAGAAAAACAAAGAAAGTATATAGCAAAGTTAAAGCTCCATTTGTGTAAAAGGGGTGTTCATTTCTTGTCTGTAAACCCTTTCCAAGCATAATTACTTAATCAACAGAATAAAATATTTAAATACAAAATAGGAACACTTCTGATGAATTATATAGGTATATAGAAAGAAGGTTTTTCAGTTCTCCTAGATTTATGAACTTGCGAAGCAAAAGCAAAATGCATTATAGATTATATAACAATATTATTGATTCAACCATTGTTAGCCTTGAAAGTTCTAATAACGCAGTTTGTGCACACACACACACACATCTCAAGTGCATATTAAAATAAACTGTTTTTACCTGTCATCTGAAAAGTTAGTTACATACTTTGCAAAAAAAAAAAGTCGGGCACTGATAAAAAGTTTTGGACTTTGTTTTTATGAAGCAAAGAAAATACTACGCCAATACTTCGACTGTTGATGCAATTATCTGCCTGAAGTGACTTTTTAAATATACTTTCAAATATAATACAGAGGGTTTGTGGTAACTTCTAGAAAATTGTGTTCTTGTCGTAGAAAATAACCGTTTCCTTTTGAAGGCAAAGAAAAATAGTTATATAGATAGGTAGATTAACTCTTGTAAATCCTTAATAAAACATAAAAATGAAACGTGTTTTATTTTCAGAAACTACGCAGTAATTCAAATATATTTTGAAGATTTTTGCTTCCATAATTTAGTAATTGAGTGACTCGTTATGTTTACTAACAAAACTACAAATTGCCCATTTTTACTCTCAGTCTTGTACGCTCTATGTATCAAAAACTTACCCCAACCAATCTTGAATTTGATCATGAATCCCATACTCATCATGTTTTTGTGTAATACATAGCCACTTTAACTGGCAGCAACACTCCAGATCCAGAACATTTTGGTACAACTGTGTCAATATTTGAAGATATGTATTTGTAACGCTTTAATAATTAGGAAGCGAAGATGACAAAGAATCTTGGAGATGATACATTAGAGAACCACATAACAGCACTTGTTATAAAAGCCCTTGACGTCATGCCGTTGCTATGGCGACCTTCCATTTTGCTTTACTTTATATCCCAGCTAGCGTGGAGAACTTGGTGTAATTCGAAGTCGGTAAGCCAGCTATGGAGCAGTTTGGCTTGCAGGTTATGTCTGGTTATCCAAACTGAACTCACTTCTAGGACCCCGTATATTGATTGGCAGGCACGAACGCTGTAATCGATAGGCGTTATTTTTACTCCTCTATCAGAAATATAATAATATAACACTGTACAAAACTAAAGAGTGAACAGCGTTTAAACCTTTTGTTAATTTCGTTTGAAACGTGAGCTTTTGTGGTTTAACTAGTAGTTTGGTTTTAGACATAAAATAAGTAAAAAATGCTTTACTTACCAAGCATTACATAGGGGTTGATAAGAGTGCTTGGTCACCCCTTTTCCCCAGTAAGTACAAGAAAAAACGAGTAGTCAGAAAAAAAAGGATCATCTAGAACTAACCCTTTTCTATATGCCAGTTTCAAAGGTTCTCTTGGAAAGCATATTCCAGATCCTTTCAAGTAGCCACCCCACCCCTATTAAACATTTCTTACTCGGTTCATGTTATCATATATATTGATGGATTACGATTTTTGGTTTAGTATACACAAATAATTAACTGTAGCCGTAGTTAGAACACATGATATGAATGCCTAAAGGTAAAGTCAAACTTCACGTCAAGCTTATTTATAAAGTTGTATTCAAACAGGCTTCTCTACAGAAAAAATCGAATACATGTTGATCTTCTGATACAAGGGCTTTGAAAAATAATTCTCATTTTTACCTCGTCATATAAAGTTTTTTTACTCAATAAATATAAAGAAAACCGTATATTTAATATAATTGTATTATGCCTCC
>NW_013667922.1:84751-107310 GCF_000517525.1 Limulus polyphemus
TTATACCTTGGTACAGTACGCTCATTATTTTTTTCATTTATTTGATTTAGGTCTTTTTAATGATTTTATGGGGTCAAAAGTCAAACAACCCCAAAATGTATATTGGATTGGATTTGACTATTTTGAGTCCTGGGGGGGGGGGGGGCAGAGCTCACACAAAAGTATAATTTAGGGTTATTTGTTTAATTAGTCGGCCATATTTTGACCTATTTGCATGACATTTGGTACAAAGATACTTTTCTACAGATCCTACACATTGATAATTAAAATGCATAATTTTAGAGTTTTTTTTTACCATTACTCTACCGTATTTTAACCAATTTATATGGGGTTTGGTACAAAGATACTTATTTACAGGTCCCATACACATACAGAAATACGGAATATGCTTATTTTTGGTCATTTTATGGTGGTCAGAAGGTTAAAATTTTAGGGGTTTTGGTTAGTTGCTAACTTTTTTCGAACAATTTACATGGGATTTGGTACAAAGATACTTTTTGCAGGTCCAAACTTTTTGTCTTATGCTCAATTTCTCAACCAACTAACATGAGATATGGTACAAAGATACATTATTGCAAGTCGCAAGCAGTGATATAGACAGTTTTTAATTTTTCTGTGTTTTTAACGATTTTTATGGTGTCAAAATTGGCCATGTTGAGATGACGTGGGGGAGAAATGTTGCATTCGCCCGCAAATGTTGGCCTCTGTAATTTTAAAACTACTACTGCTAGGAGAACAAAATTTCCCCAGAGACACATTGAGAATTATAGATTTTATTCGAGAAAGTTTGGAAATGGTACAGTGCATTTCAAAATTATTTTATACTCCAGATCTAAATAGCTTTTCTGGCAAATTAGCATTGCTTTAATTTTTCCTTTTTCTAGAGTAACTAAATACCATAAGTGTTATTCAAGAAAGTCTGGACATGGTACAGTGTTGCAACAACTGCTACAGGCAATTTTCTGTCGGCTTTTTATCATTCTAAAACAGGGTATCAAGCCTGTACCTGAATAAAGCAAGCGTTGCCTTTTTTGAACCGTGTTCATTGATCCTCCCAGTTATCCTGCAGATACGCATTTTATTCAAATTTTCAATCTCGTAATGTTGAAATTGGAGGATTTGTTAAAAAAACGTTATAATTATGAGGTTTTCTTTATAATCACCCAATATATTGTATCCATATTGATTTTAAATGTGATAATATATGAAAGTTTTTTTTTAAAATTGGGCAGTGGGGTTTTATTTGATCTTTGTTGTGAATAGAGCTACATCTCCTGCTTGTGTTTATTTCTTACAAAAGCAAGGGAGCTAAAATGTGTTAAGAGTGTATAAAATCTTAAGCTCAAAAGCTAAAAACAAATCATCAACAAAAAATCAACATGCCTAAGGGTTAGTATTGGTTTTGCATACAAAATCATGTTTCAGTGCATTCATTCTAAAGTTGTGTTAGACAATGTGGTTTTTATTGATGCCATTCATGACATGGGGCTTAGTCCCCGTATATTTCATCTGTCGCTAAGAGTTTTGAAGAGAGATATAGGAAAAACTTAAAAGTAGCACTTCCATAATCATTATTCTTCAAATGAGGAAAGTGTCGCAGTTCTTAAGCACTTCTTGATAGACACCTAAATATACTGCTTCTACTATCCCACTTTTCAAAATAGGGTACAGTGTAAGTGGTAACTTTATAGTTAGTAAGGATTTAAGACTTTCGATGTATAAAAAAAAAAAAAAAGTGATATTGTCATTATGTGAAGTTGCAAGTTTTAATGTGTAAAGAAGATATGATTGTGTGGAGCGTGGAGATTCAACAATGTAATTTTTCTAGAGCTTGATAACTTTGGGGTTTTAGGATTTAAAAATTTCAATGTGTAAAAAGGCATTGTAGCGCCGTTGGGAGACATGACAATTCCTATGTGCTGGTGGATAATGATGTTGCAGTGTAATTATAAAAGTATTTATTGTCGTATGAAATTTCATATCGCTTCAATTAATTGCGGTACTGTTATTATATTACAAGTTAGTAGTTTATTGAAACAAAAACTGTGTTTCGATACCTGTGGTGAGCAAAACAAGATAACCCATTGTGTAGTTTTGTGCTTAACGAGAAGTAAAACTAAGTTTATCGAATGTATATATATATTGTGTATATGTGTGTGTGTGTCGTAAAATGAATGTATAGAATTGCCATAGTGTTGAGGTGTGATATGGAATAGTGAAGTTTTTAATGTTATCAGTGGGTGGTGTATATATGAGTGAAACTAAGTTTATTGAATGTGTATGTATGTATATATATATATATATATATGTATATATATATATATATGTCGTAAAATGAATGTATAGAATTGCGAGGTGTGATATGGAATAGTGAAGTTTTAATGTTATCAGTGGGTGGTGTATATAGGATAGTATATAGGTGTCATTAAGGATCACAAGTGGGTATATGTAATAAAAATGCAATATTAATATCGGCGAATTCTTTACGAAAGGGTTAGCATAAAGTTACAAAAAAATGATTTTTCAGTTTTAAAAGTGTAAAATATGGATCCGCCATAACACTTGGTGGAACTTTTGAGTGCACTCTTTAATTTCAAGTAATGACTTGCAATTCTTTCGTTTCTCCAGTGGAATTAAAGAGTTCAGATAAATGATAAGCACAGAAATCTTCGAAAGTCGTATTTCCTAACCATCGAATAACTTGTGTGAAGATGCGATTGTGCCGGAGTGTGGAAATGTGATAATACTTAAGAATTTCAGTGTGTAAAAATAATATGGTAATGTCAGTGTGTGAAGATGTGAGAAAACTATTGCAGGAACTGAGATAACACACTTTGATACAAGAACTGCAAAACAACAACAAAAAACAAGCTGTTGCATCAAGTGAAACAAAGCAAAAAGGAAACAAATTTTGTACAGTAGTTTAAAACTGTAACATAGTGAACTTTAGTTTAATGATCAAAGCAAACATTACTGCCAAAAACATCGTTAACAGCGAGAGTACCCAATTGATCAAACTACATTCTAATCTTTATAAGTAAGAACTTAAGAAAGTATATTTAACGGGTTGATTTTTAGTTCCGCTCTGAGTATCTTCCTCTTATCGGAAGTTGGCGTTAATTGGTATCTGAACTAAAACAATTACTCACACAGGAGGTTATTGTCCATATGCTCTGTAAACGTAGAAAATGATAATAAATATCAGTTACTACCCTTCCTTCATTTAGGCCCTTTGCGTAACGGGCAAGTACCACGCTTAGCATTATATGTTTAAGTTTATATTTAAAAACACACGCTTTTTTCGCTCACACTTGAACAAATTATGTATAGATGATACAGAGGTAATAACTATTTAAAGATTTATATTGTATTATAACTAATTACTTCATTTCTTATTTTAAACTGCTAAGCCTATTTAATTTGTTGATTATTTGTGTCGATAAAAGAATAATTTATTTTCAAGTTTTATTTTTGGCTTTTGGTGCTGTTGGAAGTTTTCTGTATTTTTAATTTTTATGTAATAGGCGATAATAGTTACGTATGGGTTCGCTAGTGCCAAAAATCCTTCATGTTTATTTACACATCACACTTAGAGTGTATTATGAATGTTAGGCCCTTTGTTGGTGTATTTGTGTGTTGCGACATTTGGTAGAAACATTCGTGTTACATTCTTGCAATCATCTGCTATTCTTAACCAACGAATGATAGATCAAGAGAACATAAAATCTGGCTTTTTGCCAGCTTTCGTGCAGCAGTTGTTCTTGGCTATCATTTGTGTCATTTCTCTCGTGAGCCTCGTGGCAGGTGAAAAAAATGTATCTGTGTGTAACAGTGAACCTTCATCATTATGACGTTTACCTGTACATGTTGCCAAGGCAACTCGGGGTTTCGAGTGCGCAGAGAGGCGGTGCCTGTCGCCAGATAGGCTGAAATATTAAAAGATGGACCCTCTGGCATTAAGAACCAAAAAAAGATTTCTTTTGTTTGCGACTTCTCCCCTCTCACTGTGCAATTTTGTTTTCAGATTTTGACTCCCGTGTGTGTCCAAAGCGTAATTATAGTGGTCAGCATTAGAGACTGTTGTCGTGAAATTATTATTTTCTTTCCAAAGAATTTTTCTATGAGATTAAAATGTAAGGTGTTTTCCAGCAAAACTTTTGTCCCCTGTGCGTTTGAAATATTTCACATATAAAAATGATTAAAGAAAAGATAAATTGCATTTCTTTAATATAGCATATTATTTCTAACCAAATAAGTAAGGACAATTGGCTACGACTGCAATGAGTAAGTTACAACCTAATGAAGAAGTGTTAAAGAGTGTCACGTTATTTGTCGACTATTGTATTAAAAGTGAAATTTTAACTAGTTGGTAATTAAAGTGCAACTCATACCGATCATTAGGGTGTGAAACTAATATCATTGCCTTTTTTTTTTTAGTGTGATTCAGATGAATTAATAGTAAAGTCAGTTTAAGTTAAATTGTTTTGTGACATTTGGTAGTTTTGTAATGAGACAATTTAATTAGATTTTTGTTAAACAGTAAGAAAACGTAAGGTTGTTTTTACATGTTAGGCATATACGGAGAGATAACCAAGTAAACACAAAAGTATCCGATGTCATATAACAAACAAAACCACGGCATGTAATTTGTCTTTCATAATGTAAAAAGCGATAACTGTGGTGCAACGTGCATTAGTAAGCCTAAGTAACACACCTGTCTTAATATATGAAACGAAAAGTTGTACACGATAACGTAATTTTTCAAAGACGAATCAATTACTAAAAATAGCGAATGTATTAACTTGTTTCGAAGTGTTTACATCATTCAGCCTATTCAAACATGGGCCTCACCGATTTTTAAATCCATTTTTCCAAACTGTTTATGCACTCATTTGCTTCTGTCCATTATTTTGTTGGTTCCATTAGCTAAACGGTATTGTAATTAATCCCACTAATTATTGCTGGGATCTCCTATGCATTTTACATAGAAAATGAATTAGCTCTTTACGCTGAAAGTTTGTAATAGGTGTAAAAACATCAAATTACTCAATATGATGCGATATTTGGACCATCTGTCAGCTCATTCAAACATTACAAGTCTTGGATTTTTTATGTCATTTTGTGTGCGTGTGTTGAGTGAACTGCTGTGGAAAAAATTATTCTAGTCACACGAATTATTGGCTCCTTATGTATCGATTTTGTTAGCGAGTCTTTGTTCATCACATAAACTATGTATAATAAAATTAACATGCTTTCTAATATGATACCGTTATTAAGTGTATTTTAGCTAGTTTATTTTATTCCAATACCACAATTATCAATTAAGGAATAATATCTATTTATACAAAAACACGTGTTTGTATTTGCACTGAACAGCTGCGAAAAAACAAATGCTTTGGACCAGACTGAACGAATTTCTAAAATATATATATCTATAAGTGATATAGTATTATTAATCAGGGAGTTTGTAATCTACCCACTCGGACACCTGAACTTGAGAGATCTACAAAATCAATTACATTACAAATTTATAAGCTAGAATTATTATATTCGATTTATTTTTTGTCTGGTTGAAAAACAAAACAGATTTACGTATACAGCTAATTCGCTATTAATAACACACATCCAATAAAGATCCTATTTGATCTTCTTTTGCCATCTTTCATTTTTCAGTTATTTTACTATTTGTAAAAGTCATATGATGGAACATTACTAGTCTATCTATTTATCTATCCATCGTTTTTTTCTAATTTGAGCTGTTGGCCCGCATGGCCAGGTGATCAGGGCGCTCGACTCACAATCTTAGGGTCGCGGGTTCGAATCCCCATCCTACCAAACATGCTCACACTTTCAGCCGTGGGGGCGTTATAATGTGACTATTCGTTGGTAAAAGAGTAGTCCAAGAGTTGGCGGTGGGTGGTGATGACTAGCTACCTTCTTCGTTTATTGCTAAATTAGGCAGATAGCCCTCTTGTAGCTCTACTAGAAATTCAAAACAAACTAACAAACAGCTGACGTTGTTTATTGTGCTATTGATTTTGTACCTTATTAACATTAAAGGCAGTTTAATAAAGCTTTTCGATAGAAAAAGTCGACGATTGAATTGGCCGATTATCTGATAAATATTACCAGTAGCTTATTAGTTATGAAACTTCGTATGATGTATAATAATTTGATAAAGTACTCTTTCTCAGACAAATCAAAAGCAAACGTGTTAGCTGAATAAATAATTTTACAGTGTCAGAAAATCTAATCTGTATTAAAAACATTTTGGACGACAAGTAAATGAATCAAAATATTTCACATTGAGCCTGCGAATACCAAGTAAGCTTTTGAAACAACACTATTCAACACTTTTTTTTTCAAAACTTTAGCATAAAATACGAGCTTAATGAAGGTTTTATCATATCAAACAAAGCGATGAAGGAAAAGGATTACTTTATTCCAGTTATCGGTGTGGCGTAGAACAAGACACAATTAAACATATTTTTATTTTTAAATTATTTGTTAAGAGTATTGCTAGATTCCACTGAAATGATTAACAATTCCCATCCCCCAGTTGAGCATGAGTCCTACAAAACTGCTTAGCTACACAGCTGGGTTTCGAATTTGTAGGAACTCTGGCATAGATGAAATAACAAAGCACCAGAACATACCAAGAAACTGGCAACATCAAAGGAGAAAAAAAGTCACTGTGTATAATAGTATTAAGTATTTAATCAAGTAGAAGGTGTATTGATTCAAATTAATAAGGTAAAATTTTAAATGAATCCAACCTTTTTTTTTAATTTTTTATCACTCGTAGTTATCGGAAATGTTGGATCGTATGTAGGGCGCCGTATGATGTATAACTTTATTAGAACTAATGATCAAACTTTGTGAAATAGTAAGAACAAAACTAAAAAAGTGTGATGTATGACTTATGCCATTTCTCTGCCTTTTTTCCACTTGTCTTTTTAGATATGGGAAGGTGCAGAGTGTGAAGATTTTGTCTAAAAAGGATGAAGACACGCCAACGGTGGCCGCAACTGTAGCATTTATAGACATTCGCTCTGCTGCCAAAGCGCACAATGCAGATAATAAAATTGACGAAAGGACGTTAAAAACTGATTATTATGAACCCCCAGTGTCTAGTGCGGCCAGTTCTGCTACTTGTATTTACATTCACGAGAAAGATGACGCTTTAGGTAGACCTGGTGCGCCTCCATATACTACACCAAGAGCACCAAGATATGCACACTGGTAAGTTACTAGTTAGTGTCGTCACTATAACGCTTTAATTAATTTTCTTTTTTTTAAACCTTCACATTAATGTTTTGTTGTTGCTTTTACTGTATCTATAAATCTCATTATTTAAACTGTTGAATGAGTTAAACAAAGGTGTCAACAAACGTTGTTGGAAGGTAACAAATATATATTACAAATCGTGTTTTAAAATAGCTAGAGTACCGCAAATATGCTAGTTTTTGCGACATGCTTTTGCAGTAAGTGGCTGTATAAGAGATACCATTGTTCGTAGATGGTAGAAAATGTGTAGTGCTGAAAGTCCTAGACATTTTTAATTACAGTTTTACTTTGATCAATTAAAAAGTACTTAACAAAGTAGCCATGTCTAAACTGTATACAGTCTTGATTTTTATGTACCCTAATTACTTATATAATAATTTCCTTTTCTGATTGTACTGTTACCTGATCAACGAAACGTGTATTAGTTTTTAGTGAACTTTTAACACAGAAGCCATTATAATGGAAATTGAAATGCTGTGAGTGTACGTTATTTTATCAATGGATCAAAAAAAAAATACTCTATTGTTTTTACCCTGAGATACAACATTGTAGTTGAACGTTTAGGATACTCATACAGGTTGATTACGTGTGTTGGATTCACTGAACCGTGGAGAACAATGTCTACTACGTGGATATTCTAATTTTTGTCGCCTCTTCAAGCCTTAAATTTTCCCATTGTTATTGTTTTTTTTTATACAAGATTAAAAAACAAGTGTCATCGCAGACTTCAGAAAACTTTTGCAGTGATGTTTGATATTGCGAAGAGTGGATCGATGCAAAATATATAAAAGTTATGTGAAAACTGATTATGTTCAGTTAATTAAGGAACTGTGTTAAGTATGTGAACAGTGAAATTTATTTTGGTGTTGGTTGGTCGTTATCATTACTGATTATTCATTTACATATGTATTTAAATTATAAAATGTGTGAATGGTGTTAGAGTAGAATACGAACAAACTTTTGAAGAAAGCGTATTTTTTGTAACTTTCTCCATTATGCATTTTATATATAACTATACGAAATGCAGGTAAGCAAAAACTTTTAAGAATGTCAACTACAATAACTAATATACCTTGTGATACAGCGTGAGAATTTTAACTTCAAATGATAGTTATAAAAGTACTCTCTCCTGGTAAAAGTAGAAGAAAATTATCAATAAAATATCACTTATTGAATGAATTGTTCAGCAAGACGTGAGAAGAAAAACTTCGATAAAGATAACAAAGAATAAATTTACACGAAAAACTTTTTATAGTGTTGTGCAACGTTTTGGGCAGACGCCTTTCGTGTGGCAGTAAAGACAGTGTGCCCGAAATGTTGCACAAAATGATTTTAATAATTTTTATTTAGGTGTTCTAATTTGAGTTTTATAACCTTTTTTTCCAAATAACATATCACCTTGAGCTTAGATTGTCTACTGAAACTGAAGTAACTCCAGTAATGGATAACTCAAACCTCAAAGTAATGCATGTATACTTATGTTTTTATTTTTCAGGCAATTTACCGATATTCAGAACTGAATCTTCAGTGTTATATATGACTGATTAAAATTATAAAACATTTAATGGTTTTATATTGATAACAGGCAGCAGCTACTATAAGCCTTTGTAAGCAATTATAGGATGGGCTTGAAAATGGAGCATTGGCCGTCTCTGACCTAGTATTGAAGTGAAACTACAGTGACTTATAAGTTAACATGTGTAGACCTAAGTATACCTATGTATATGTACATCTACAAGTACAGTTCCTGAAACTGAGTGTCTTGGAGAAGAGTAACTTTTATTCAAGTCACATTAAGAATATTACTTTTTTGTCATGATTTCTAAAGTTTCATCAAATATTGTAACGCCTGCAGTAAAATAGTTTTTTTAATCATGGATTTTATTTTCTTTTGATATTATAAATACTTATCATTAGTGTTTAATAAAATGCAAAGCTTATAAATTTTTCTCCATGAAACTGTAAAAAGTAATGTTTTTTTTAACTGCACTGATCTAACGCAGGCTTGTTTAGATTAATAAAAAAAAACTAGTTAGTATTTAATTTATTCAGTGCATATTAGTGTATAAAAGACAATTGAATACTGGTAATAAACGACCTTATAACACCAAATTTGTTATATTTCTTTCATTGGAAACATAAAGTTTCGCTTTATAGCTTCTTTAGAATTGTACCACTAAAACACAAACCGTAACTGACAGTACAAAACTTCAATTGCAATTGTAGCTTTGTACTGTCGGTTACGGTTTATGTTTTGGTGGAACGCTCCTGAAGAAGCTGTAAAGCGAAACTTTGAGTGTCTGCTTAAAGAAAAATAACAAATTTGGTGTTATATGGTCGTTTATTACTAGTATTAAAACTGCTTAGCCTAATCTTAACACCAAAACTGTAGATTTACGAACTAGTTAATGACTAATCCTTGATATTGACTATTCTAATACTTTATTGACATTCTTTAACATTTCTTGTCATAAACCTTTTATAAACTAACAGTTTTATCTGCAATTCTACAACGTTCTTTATTAAGCTTATTTTAATTTTTCCTTTCGAGAAACACCCAAATCGAACATTTAAAGAAAACAACTATCAGCTTAATTATTAACGCGTAATAATAAAATAATTATAGGTGAACAGTATCTTGAAAATTTGTATTTAGAAAAAATAAAAATTATATGTTATCATCAAACGTTACGCTTTTTTCCCATTTTAATGAAGTGGAGGTAGGAATGTTTTCAGAACAAAGAAGTTAAAGTACTTATAAGTTAACTTAGGCCTAGATATTGAACAGTACCGTAAAGTTACAATTATACTTGTCATAATACATTCGTTAGTATTAGGCCTATTTTTAAATACTACATTCTTCATCTAGTCCCTAGATAAAGAATGTAGTGTTTAAATATGTAGGCCTAATACTATGTCTTATGACAACTGTACTCGTCATCATTCTTCGCCAGCTTGCAAAAAAAGGGCTGTACACCAGAACAATGCCATAAAGTTGGCAGTATTTGTAAGTCAGACTTAGTCTAATTTTCAAAAACATTAACAATGATTTAAACGCCAGAAATATACTTAAAAAAGTTTCTTCTTTGCGTTATTTTCATGGATACGTAAACTATAACTGGTAATGTCTTGAAAACAAAGGTTAGAAAAAAAAAAGGAAATTATAATTACAGCTTAATTCGTTGACACAATTTCTTTAGAATAGTGTGTAGTCTTCAGATTTTACAAAAACGATGTTCGTACTATCCGTAAGATAATTATAATTTTGGTATTTGTATTAGCACTACACTGATATATTTAACTATATCCGATTCACATTCCTTATTACTGGAAGCAAATTTTATTTCAATTTAATGATACATTTTTTTTCAAGTAAACAGATTTGAAATACCAAACAAAGTTCTACTTGTGCTTCATAGAGATTCGTTTCAAATAATGTTTGATATTGACTTTCTGGTTTGGTACATTTTGAAAAGATTGCATTGTGTTAAGTAGTGCCCTATATTATTAATTCACTTCATAAAATATTTTATATGATGTGCTGGCTTTTATGTAAAGAATCCCCAATATAATAATCGTATTTTGGATTGTTATTTTATTTGCATTTTTAGCTTTAGCCTTTTTGTTTTCTAAATAACAACACAAATAAGCCGCAATCACACAAAACTTGAGATGACAAATTTCAGGATGCACTCCACCAAGTAATAGTTATCTGGAAAACGTCTTTATATTTTCTCTTCATACTTACATTGATCTTCACGGATAGAAAAAATAATACACATATATTGTTATAAGTTATATTTTTAAAGTTACACTGAACCAGCCAGTGTTTTTTTTTTTGTGTGTGTGTGTGAAATATTTGGATCTATGTTTGCTATCACACTTATTGATTTACTTTGTACAAGCAAGTTGCCCGGCAATCTGTGGGTCGCGGGTTCGAATCCCCATCCCACCAAACATGCTCGGCCTTTCAGCCGTGGGGGCGTTATAATGTTACGGTCAATCCCACTATCCGTTGGTAAAAGAGTAGCCCAAGAGTTGGCGGTGGGTGGTGATGACTAGCTACCTTCTCTCTAGTCTTACACTGCTAAATGAGGGACGGCTAGCGCAGATAGCCCTCGTGTAGCTTTGCGCGAAATCCATAACAAACAAACAAGTAAGTTTATTTGTTATACGTTTGTTATCCTCACTTGTAACGACGGCCTGTAACAATTTATGACAGCGTACAATTGTTCAAACTTCTAGAAACGTTAAAGGATGACATGAACTAATTTCTAATAGCTTAAATTGACTGGACTTTGAATTTCTTTTCGCCATATAGTTTAAGAGAACGCGCTAACGAAAGAACAATCTTACTCGACTGATGTCGAAAGAGAGGTATTATTTTGGTTAAAATATAATATAACTTGAATACTTGAAACATATCTTTGATTGTAGAAGATGACAACCAAAGGGTGAGAGTGAAGCATTAATTGAGATAATGAAATTACTTAGACAATATCAGGAAGATATCTACAGAAAAAAAAATTAATAGGAAGAATGAGATAGAAAATTTAAAGCTGAAAAAGGAAGAGAAAGGAAATTATAAGAAGAAGAAAAAAGAAATAGAAAATTCAAAGAATACCAGGAAGAACAAGGACAGAAAATTTGAAGATACACACAGGAATTTATAGGAGGAGTTAAGAGAAAAAGACATATTATCTAAAGAAGAATTAAGATGGAAAAAAAAATCTTATTGAACAAAAGATCGATGAAGCTACAAGGGACATACAGGAGGATTATTCAACAAACAGTGAAGAAATCAGATGTGATAATAAAATTGAAGACATACAAAAATAAAAATATCAACAAGGTGGAAAAGAGCATCACCGAGGTTGAAAAGAACATCATTGACAGAATACCATTTCTGGGAAAGGAATTATTTGAAGATTAAACCAGGCAAACTTCTTACTGAAATAGCTCGGGAGTTCCTGCCTGTAATTTCATCTGCTACAAAGTACAGAATAGGAGAACATATTTGGTTTACACTTTCTACCACTACTGCTGTGCCACCTGTTACTGAAGGACCGACCTTCTTAGACTACTCCGTTCATGACACTAAAAATTACGAAAATTAGAAATCACCCTTATTGTAGGAAACTTCCCTATGCCTCATAATGAGCGAGTAATTAACAAGGAGGAAGAGTGCTTCATGTGGATACATGGAAACAAGGTTAGTGTAGCTTCAAATAGCTTCACAGTATATGACCAGGAAATCTCTGTGCACTGCATGGTAATAACTACAACAGAGATTGGACTTCCTGTGACAAGCTGAAGAGCTGTCATTGTACACTGAGGGAGTGAAGTACTTATACCAGAACTTGAGAAAAATAAATTTACATCCAGTGAGTGGACCGTAATAGAACCAAACACTCCAGCGTGTCCTGATGGAATTAATTATCAGTACAACTCTAGTAGACCTAAAGAATAAAGATCTAATCATTAGGACCATGGATACAACAAACAATAATATTCAAGTCAAATGTGGGTAGGACATTGCAAGATGTGAGGTTGTACAGTTAGTACTTCCCTATCAAAGAACATTAAGCCTACCTTGAATGCTCTATATGAATCATAATTAAGATTTACTGCTGAGAACCAATAGGAAGTGGATTGTGGCAATTTGTCATGTTACCATTTGAATTGTGTGATGCTTCTGCTACATTTCAATGATTAGAGGAGTTTGTTCTTTGTACTTGTGCACTTGGATGACATAATTGCATATGGGAAAATATCTGATAATGCTTATGAAGGGCTAGGGAAGGTTCTTGAATGATTGGGGAAAGAGAACCTTAAACTGAAACCCAAAAAAATATGAATCATTCTATCAACACGTGAGTTTCTTGAGACACATCATTGGCAGAAAAGGGGTGTACAGATCTAACGAAGATTGATTCTGTCCAGCCTTGCATGAGGTGAGATGAGGTAAGAGTCACGATGATGTTAATGCCGATAACACTGGATTACATCGAAGTGACATTGTATGGCTGTAGAATCCTCACCACAAGAAAGAATGAACTCCAAAGTTAAGCAAGTGCTGGAATATGCTATATTCTGTGCTGAAAAGGATCATTGATGTGGTTTACATAATCCAGAAAGATAGAATCCAAGTGAAAGATCGTACATTGTGGTCGTTTTTGGAAATACGTCTGTAAGAGAATGGCTAGCTGCTGAGGATGCTTGTAGTTCCGGTTGAGACTGCTTCCAAGATACAAGGTTGGAGCCACCAGTCGATTCACTCGACCACTTGCCCAGGAAGAATTCCCCCAGTGGCCGGGCAACCAGTGACAAAAATGGACAAGATACTATCCCATCTTCCTACAATGGGCTTCAAAAGACTTTGTGAATAGACAGTTTAGTGTAGTGTTTTATTTTTACATTAGAATTGTGCAAGGAACTTCACAATTGAGGAAGGGGACAGTGCTAAAAGCTGTATTTTTAGATGGAGATGCGGATACTAATGATAACGTTCAGATCAATACGCTTAATAAGATATGCACAGAACACCTAGAAAGATTTAAGGATGTGACATCAGATTTTTTCTAGTATGTTGGAAGCTAGATTATAAATTCAAAATAGCTGTGAAATATGTAGTTTTTTTAAGATGAAGAGTCGAGTCAGTTAGTGTGTTTTCGTGAAGTATTTTGATCTGTGTTTGCTATCGCGCTTATCGAGTTGCTTTGTACAAGTAAGTTGATTTGTTTTACGTCAGTTAACGTCATATGTCGGCCTACAACAAATTACGACAGTGTACAAGTGACCAAGCTTGTAGAAACACTAAAGGAGGAAATAATTGGACTGGATCCACCAACGAAAGAAAAACGACACTATAGCTATCTTTTTTGCAAGAAAATATGTCGTAATATCGAAACATTAGTATTAATGTACTTTTGTTAGTGCAATTTATAACACTGTGCATACAAACAAGCTTAAAATGAGTATTAATAACTGAAAAGTATGAGGAAGAGTCCCAAAAAATGCTTTTAAATAACTAATATCACTATCATATGGAACCTAACTGGAGCCCACTGTCGCATTACTTTAAGCTAAAACTATTAAGTTGGTTTTCATGTGCTTTTCTTTCAATATTTGGTTATTCGCAAATAGCGAAATTAATATAAGTGGAACAGAGTTAATGTTTTTACAGCATTTTTCAATTTGTATTTGCTGAAGTGTTTTTTTATACTCTGTGATATATATATATAGTTCATAAAGTTACTTCAGTAGCGTTAAATGTTCAGATTTGTTATTGGAATTCAGTATGTGCATAACTTAGGTCTCCATATTACTGTAATTAACCTTTACATTTAAACTTTATTTGGACTTAAAATTTTCAGATGGAAATTTTTCCCTTGTGTTTACACTTGTTTAACATACTACAATTTAAGTGCATGCAGTTATCTATTTTTAATGATTTGATTTTTTTTGTGTATATTTTTTTCATGGAGATATGTTTGAAATCTGCCATTAAGTAATTTTTAATGTCTTTTGGCTTATTGTCTTTCTATATCTTCTAATGTGTTAAGCTATTAGTTTATAGCTTTTAAAGTAATTCGTGAAGATAACTTCATTCCATAGAAATTAGTCCTAACTTGTTTTAGGTGGAAAAGAACATATCTCAAAATAATAGTGTAGATTATATTTATATAACTTAATATTTTGTAATTACTCGTATATTCGTAATGAAAAAAGAAAAGTTTAAAAGATCACATTTTATGCGTTAACGTCCGGGCTAAAATTGATTTTCATTGTACTAAATTCCTCAAGTTTTACGTTATTCAAGAGGGGATTTCTTTCAGTTTCTATGCTTAATTTTACATATTTTGTAACTGAATAGCAGTAATATCTAAGTTTATTACAAGAGAGTAATTAGTGTACTAAAACTTATGTAAACACCAAAAGGATGTTATCTTCAAGGTTGGAGTAATTTGAAACTGATAAGTATTTATAGATAGTTACGGGCGCGGTTTGGCTCTGTAGTAGAACTCTGGATTTACGAGCTGTTAAGCCAGGTTCCGGCCCGTGCAATATCTCAAAATATTCCTTGCACTTTAAACTGTGGGTGCGTTATAAGTGTGACAGTCAGGCCCTTAACGTGAAAGGTGGGTGGTAGTGCTGTTGACTGGCTGCCTATCCTCTGGTGAGTAGTTCAAAATTAGGAATAACGGGAGATAGTCTTAGCAGTTTTGTCATAAATACAAAATCGAAATAGGCGCTGCAAATTAATTACTAATGAAAATTAAGAAGTATATGTTTCAAAAGCCCTTAAGAGATCGTATAGTGAATTGATATGACTCTGTTTTAGGTTGTTAGATTGTTCGAGCACATATAATATAGTATTGCTATAAATGAGCCAAAAGTAAACACTTTGGTTTATAGTTTTATGTTTAAAAACTACGTTACAAACCAATCAAAATTCAACTGAAGGCACGCGAATTAATAAGGCACACTCGTTTTATTATTATTGTTGTTTATAAAGCATATTTATAAAACTGTTTTTGGATATGGTGTTTTAAAAAAGTTGAATACTTACGAACTTTTTTAAATTTGTTTTCCACGTGCTTGACTGTAAGTCGTTCTGGGTGACAGAAAGCTCTTGATAAATTCGATCGGGCGCCGTAAAAAACGTGTTTTTGTTTAAAGTGTTTTGAGCTGGCGTGAATTAATTAATCAGCTACTAAAACCGTGTAAAAACAATGAAAATTTATTATTCAATGAATTTAAACTGCATTGGTCATTGTTCCTTTAAGTTTCTTGGAACTTATTTACAGTCGAAAATGTTTTATTTTATTTTTTTTATATAGGGAGCTTTTCTAATATTCGGTTTTTTGACACGTTTTCAACACATTGAAATACACACACTTTTATTCAGAAACTGTTTAAGCGTGACGTCGCATGTATCATATTACACATTACACAGACCAACCAGCATGTGTTCAACAATATAAGTATGAATATACCGTTGCTCATCTGTAACAGATGCTTTATGTATTCGACTTTATTATCTGGGTTTCAGGTATGATGACATCAGTGGTTTATTTAATTAGACCTACAACCTGTACAGAAAAAAAAAAAAACTAGGGTTTACTGGTAAACGCTGTGTTCTTTTGACGGTTCCAATTGGGGGTAATTCGTTTAAAATTTCAGTTTTTTAAAATACCAAAGTGCCGATACATAGGTTCGATACGTGTATAACATCCTTAGAGGGGTGGAGCTCCCTCTCCCGGAATTGTTCGACTATATTCACGTGTGATGCAGCGTAGCAGCTAAAGAATGACAATGTAATCTCTTTTCCGCCCAGCTGAATATACATAATTTCCCATTCACATGTGTTTCAGTAGCGATATATTTTAGCTTTCCGTACACTTCCAACGAAGAGTCTTATCTTGTTTAGGATATGGTAAAATAGCAACTTTAGACTTTCTATTGAGTTGTGTACAGTAACACTTTTCAATTCATGGTACGGTTTCAGGCTGATATATCTAATTATTTGTTTACCGTCAACGAAGAAAAACGTGTAAATAAACATCATACGTTTGTTGCGAAATACAAATAAAAATTATGTGGGTGTCTACTTTTGTGCTGACATCAGTGATTCAGCCGGCTCTCCATTATAGCATCACAGAATAACTAAATGTGTGACTTTTTCTCCCTCTGTGTGGATATTCTGTCAACCCATTAGTACTGTTGATACTATTAGATAACGATTTACTTTTACCAATTTGTCATATACTAAAAGTTTAAAATGTTAGTGTAAAAACATGGTCTAGTGGTTAGTGTGCCGGATTGTGAATTTGAAGGTCCATGGCTCGCGTCCCGTTCCTGTAAAATTTCTCTCCACACTTTAGGGCTGTGCTTGGCATGCGTTATAAGTGTAATGATCAAATCCCTCTATTAGAGTTGCAAAAAGAGTGCTATTTACTAGATGACCTCCATCAAGTCTATCGGTTGAAAATTTGGGACAGCTAGCGCAGATACTCCTTGTGTAGCTTTGCGCGAATAACTGAAATCAACAAACCACTTTTTTATGACATTTATAGCGCCGCATTGATAATGAGTATTTGAACTTTATCCATGTCTTGTGTAAAGTATGGGGACCTCTAACATTAATTATTGGCGTCCATCTCTAAATGCCACATAGTTTTCTTCTTTAGACCTGTTATTTCGTTATGAATAGTCAACATAAAGTTATTTTGATAATGTATCATCATATCATTATATAGCTCGAGAAATTATCTCTCGGCTGATCAATAGAAGCCATACACAATTAAATAACTTGTAACTTTTTTTTTTGGCCTTCGTAACATTCCTTCATCATTCTCCCTTTCCAGGTGGCTAAGCTAAAAATTGAATTTCGAAACCCGCGGTGCTTAACAATAAGCGGATACACATAAAACTTAGTATTTTGTTGCTTGCTTGGAAATTTGGACAATCTCCCGTCTCTCTGTGTTGCCACTTGCATCTGATCAGCTGTTGATTTTCTGTGTGGAAAGTTCCTGTTTTCGTATGTATACCAGCCAAAATGAAGTACTTGTGGTCGTGTAAGAAGTACTTAACTTAATGGCATAAGTTCAAAAACTACTACTTAGTGTAATATAACTTCATTTTAGGAGAGCCCAGATGTGGTTCAAACTGCGTGTATATCTTGTGAAAATATATATTGCCGATAATGTAGTTTATTTTCTGTTCTGAATTTGTTTTTTATGTATATAGGTTTGTTTCGAATTTCGCATAAAGCTACTCGATGCTATTTGCGCTAATCGTACCTAATTTAGCAGCGAGTCAACACCTCCCACTACCAACTCTTGAGCTACTTGTTTTCAACGAATAGAGGGATTGACCAAAACGTTATAACGCTCTCATAACTGAAAGGACAAGCATGTTCGGCGATGAGGACCGGAAACCCGCAGATTTCGAATCGAGCGCTCTTACCTCTAGGCCTTGCCAGGCCTGTACGTGTAAAGAAGGCACACCGTTACTTGAACTTCGTAAAAGTAGAATGAAAACCAGTGGCGCCTTAATTTTTTAGGTAAAACATCTGGTTAATGAGCTATGGGAAATTTCTAATATTAATATATACAAAGTCAAAATTCATGGTTGTTGTTCCTCATAATCCTCTGGCTTTTATATAGTTATTGCAATTGATGTATGAAGTCCAAAACCATCAACATTTAATGTATTCTGTAGAAATTAGGGTTCAACTTTGCCCCCCACCCCAAGCGAGTGCATTTTCCCCAAATTTAGAATAATTCGAGAAACAAAATTATTAGTAATATTGCTTTTCTTTTTTCGGAGGAAACTGTAATATATTGAATTCTCAAGAAAACGATAAATATTTAAGATGTTTCCATTTCACAACAACAAAATAGATGAAATTCAAACGGTAGTATGAGTGAGGGGATTTATTTTTCAAATTTATATACAATGTATGTATTTTTGGAGATTGAGAAACCTACATTTGTCATTTTACTTTTATAACTTGATATTTGTTATAGCATTGAAAATGGGATCTTTAAAACGACCCTGTGAAAGTTGGTAATAATCCTTGAAATGTTTTTCTTTTGTGGTGCTTTTATTGAAAAAAACAACCCATTCTGTTTCCTACCAGTGATCTATCTCTGTCGCCCCCTTAGTGGCAAATTTGCAGGCTTACTACAGATAGCCCTTTGCGTAGCTTTGTGCTTAACAGCAACCCCCCTCTCTTTCTCTCTCTTATAAATGTCGTTCGATCGCAATTTGAATTGACTAGTTTATCTTAAGTATTTGTAACGAACTGTGCGAAATAGAGGTTCATACATATCTATCTGTTGTGTTTTATTTTAAACTTTTAAAACGATTGATGAGCAGGCCAATGAATGCGAAATTGGACCAAGAAATAATTAACTATTTTCCTGTCTCCGTAACGAAGAGATTCTTTGCAATTCATGTACGAGAGTCATAAACAGAAAATCTATAAAGATCTGTTTAACAGTAAGACCGCCACGTCGTACAATGAAAAGTCTCAAATGTTTGCTTGAATTGTGTACATGTTTTTACCTTAAGTTTTAAAAATAGAAGTGCTGCATTAAGTAGTAAAAATTAACTCAAAATGACATAGAAATAAAACTTCGCAACTTTTCCCGCCTTATTTGTTTTTGTTTTTCGGACCTTGTGGCAAATTTAGTACCCTCTTTCGAACAGAAACAATAACAATCTCATTACAGTATTGCTATTTGAATTCACGTAAAAATTGGACAGATGCCAGGGTTTTTTCTCAAAACACATGTTCACTTATACACAGTTATTTATCCTTTAAAACCTTAACTATTTGGCAAGTTTCAGGTATTTTGATTCTTTTCTGATCTGTTCTTTTTCACTCCTTGTTAATCAGAAAGTTGCCGTTTTTTTCTGGTTATTTGTGAGTTTGCTGGTGTATTACGTAGCCTGAAAGAATGATTCTTTAGTTATTTAAATAAAAAAATAATTTATCTGTTTGAGAATTTTCACGCAGAACTACACAAAAAAGTTATTTTGTCATGATTATACCTAATTTTGAATTGATGGACTAAAGTATAGACAGTTAGTGAACAACGCCCACTGCCAACCCTTGAGCTACTTTTCTAACAGATCAGTGGGATTTGACCAACATTCTTCTTGCATACCTACTGCCCCAAAGTGAGGAGGGATATGAACCATTGGAATCATAATCCAAGTATGCCGAAGACCTACAGTATGTGTAAAACATTAGGCAAACAATAGGAAGAAAAGTGGGCCTGTATTGAAATTATTGTTTCAAACCGTTGAAAAAAAATGTAGTTTTCCTCAAAAATTTGAAATGAATTTAACTGCTATCGTATTTTGTTTGTTGGTCTTTTAGACTCTAAATCCTAAAACGTTTGTTTACAACAGTACCACTCTAGTCTGTCGTTTTTTTCTGTATGTATATATGTGTGTGTGTGTGTACGTATAAAGTAGTTGTTCTTCTTTCTGTATGATGACATTAGTTGTGAGTAATTAGCAGAACCAATCTTGACGACATTTGGTGGATGGACTCGAGAGGACGCCTCACAGATTAAATATAAATAGATAAGCAATCGGAGGAAGCGTCTTGTCTGAATCGGTATTTTGGTCGCTGTGCGCGACCTGGGAGGGTCAGGTTCAATTCAGAACTCTTTTTTCCAATCGGAGGAACGCCTTCGTCATCGGGATTCGATCCATGTTTTGGATCAGGGAAGGTCAGGTTCAGCATTGACATCTACCTCCATCTCGGGAATTTTTTTTTTTGCACTGTTACTGAATTATAGGTAATAACCTTTGTAACGTTGTTGCATTACTCATAGTATGTTACATTTTATCCATTGTCCGCAGTTTTAATTAACATAACCTTTTCGTGGCATGTCCAATTCATGGGGTAATATTAACTCGTATATTTTCACTAGCTTCGCTTATGTATGATCGCACTGTTATTCCGTATTCACAATACAGTTCCGCTTAGCACTCATATACACACATACACATAATCCTATTTTAAATACAAAACCCTTTTGAAATAACGCTGTATTTTTAGTCTTAAAGTTAGCCTAGCACTGTTTGGCCTGTAAGATTCTTATATATGATGTTTAAAGGGGAGAGATACTTAGTGTCTGGTTTATCGTGTATTATGTAACTCACTACTTTGCTCATCATTTCATTTTTATTAATATTTTTCTTAAACTATTGAAGCGAGTTATCTAGGAATCTGATAGTGTTGATACCTACCTACTAAACGATACAACACCAACATGTACCAATGATATATTAAACCTGTGTATGTGTTCACCAACATTAATAAGATTCAGATACCTACCTACTAAACGATACAATACCAACACATATCACTGCGGTGATATACTGAACCTGTGTATGTGTTCACCAACATTAATAAGCAACTTTCTGACATTCAATGTAGGAGAAGATTCAGCGACCATTTACTGATATAGGAGGAACAGTTCGATTTAAGTTTTACCGCCTTAATGCTGCGAATGAGATTCTCATTTGAGCGGGGAGGTCGATACACGAAGTCGACGCCAAATGAAAGTTACGTTTAATTGTAAAATGCCGCACGTTGCACAAGTTCCTTTGCATTTGACGATCAGTTCATATGCCATGTCTCTCACAAATGGAAGGGGCAGCCAACAACCCCATTTATATCATTAATTTTTAAGTACTGCGTTGATAGGTATCTTTGTTAGTATTGTATTTAAACCCAAAGTACGTATTATTGACAGTGCATTGTATAGTTTGTTAGAATTTCAACGCTTTATTAAATCACAAATGTTTTGTTCACAACAGTACCCTACATAACTCCTTTTTTTCTTTTATCTGTACATTAGTTCTCAATTGTTTATACCTATGTTCAACTGATTTTTGAGTTTCTATTCAATTTAGCTAAAGCGACTTGAAATTTTAGGTTTAAGGTTTTCAACTTCACATAAAAGATCATTTTTTTAAAGATTCGTCAGGGGCACCCCAAAAACGCGAGGCCCATGGGTTTTTGATGTTCTCAGATTTCACTTAAAGATTGATATGTTAAAATGTAAGGAGCCTTTCAAAACAATTCAAGTCTGAGTCTGCATTTGGGATCTTTTTCAGGACTGAATTCATAGAAATTTACTTTAAAATATGAAAGGCATTTAAAAGATCATTCAAACCGTATATATGTGTGTTTGTAGTATCTAAATATTTATATCCCCTAGATGAGGGGGGAGTCAAGGAAGTTTTGGGAACTGTCAGGATTGAAAATTGACAAAAACATGAAAGTTGTCGTTCAAAACAAGGCGCGCAGCGTTGTGTGTTTGTGTTTCTCGTGAATTTTCATGAGTGATTTACTAGTATTGTGTGAAAACCAGAAATGCTAGTTCAACATTATTTTTTCTTCTACTTTATGATTCAGAGATCAACTTTCAAGAGTATATCACGTTTCATATTAAAGTTCGGCATGTCGAAGTCAGTCATGAAACAAAAATAGAATGAGGCCATTAAACGGGTATAAGTAAACCATCGCATCATAAGTTAAATAAAATCAGATTCTGCTCTTTTAATTAAAAACATAAATAAAGGATCATCCAACATATTACACGCGCGAATTATAGATTTCAACTTTCCAAGTACACTAAGCAACTATACACCTGGAAAAAAGTTAAGCACCCCCAAATATTTTTCAGGATTGCTTATTGAAAATAAGGTTTAATTTTCATGATGTTGAGCAAAGTTCA
>NW_013667922.1:108310-113711 GCF_000517525.1 Limulus polyphemus
GTTTTCTTGCGCCCAATAATGCATAATTTCATTTGATAAACACGTTTAGATTGAATGGTAATTTATAATCAGTCACAAGAACGTCGAATCTGAATCACTTGAAAAAACACGGGGGTGCTTAACTTTTTTCCAGGTGTATATATAGTGTGAAATGTAACACTCTGTGCCCGTGAAGTTTGGTAGTTTATTTTGACGTTTGTTAATTAATGAACTGATCCGAATCGAAAATCAGAACGTTTTTGTTTGTTTTTTCTCTAAGTGCATTTACGAAATCTGTTTCTTTAACACATGCGCACAAGCATGCGTATGTATCAATTGTTTAATAGTTGTACTTGAAACTGATTTTTACCAACAGCTGCCATATGTAGGACTGATAAAACATCCATTAAATAGATGATTACCAAAACGTAGCACAGCTAGTTATTGGTTGCTACTGATCATGTAGATTCCGTTTGAACATGTGTAGAATCAGATTGTATTGTACATTTATGTAAGTTTTCGTATTATGTACGTTAGAGCAAGCATTTCTTTTTACGGATTTTAATTTTGTAGTAGGTTCTCAGTTTGTTAGTTATCGGTTTCATCAGAATTTAAAATTCTGATATTTAACCACTAACTGTCTAAATAACCGTGAGGAACGCTAACTAGAAAACAACAACAACAACAAAAAAAAAAAAACGTGTTTCCTACTGCTGGATTAACAAAATTGAATATTTGTAAAGTTTGAATGAATTTTA
This sequence comes from Limulus polyphemus, assembly GCF_000517525.1. Lineage (NCBI taxonomy): Eukaryota > Metazoa > Arthropoda > Merostomata > Xiphosura > Limulidae > Limulus > Limulus polyphemus. The sequence goes on from NW_013667922.1 coordinate 109,048, forward strand.
CATGGACCGGGTGTGGCTTAATGGTTCAGAGGATCCAATATACGGCCAGTTGCGTAAAATTTCGCTGCGTAGTGTGGGACGTGGTTGCGTTTCAAGGGTTACGGTCAAATTTCACTATTCGATAAGAGTAGCCAACCTGATGATAATGGCTGCCTTCCTTCCTGTTCAGAATTAGGGACAATTAATACAAAGTTATGTAGCTTTCAGTGAATATCCGATTCAAACAAACTAATCTTATATTGAGTATCAGCATTTTAGCCTCCGTTTGGGGCACCAACGTTATTCAAAAATGCTTGGTTAAATTTACCACTTTTATTACACACGTAACTTTCATATGACCTGTTCTACCCTCTAAACCTGCTGCAAAAAAATCTACATTTTGCAGACATTTCATTTCATGTAGTAGTAAATGAGAATTTTGAATGACCTTAGGCTTTATGACCGATATTTAGGTTTACGAAGTAATTTTACCGTAAAACTGTTGAGCGAGTTCAGTCAGTACATGATAACAGGAAACTGGATCAGTCAAAGTATTATAATCTAATAACATATATATATTACAGTTACATAAACGTTGATTTATGGCCTGATTTAAGCTTGCAGTAAAATTAAAACTTGTATAAACTTCGTATGATGTTTTAAGACGAAATGGAAAGTGCACGTAGCTGTAAAATGTTTAGATGCTGAAAACATTATATTCTTCAAAATAAAGTTAACTGATTAATGTAGTAAATAAGAATAAGGTTTTTACGTTTAGTTAAAGTCAACGTAAATGTTACTCTGTATATTTCAAGTTTAGTGTCCTTGGGAAATGTCATTACATTAAGTATATCATAATTTTGACGGGAATTGTGAGTGACTGGGGGTCAGCGGTCAGTTAACGGACTTACCAAACTATAATCCTGGGTTTGATTATCCGCTGTGGACGGAGCGCCTATAGCCATTGCGTAGCTTTGTGAAAAAAAAACAACAAAAAAACAAAACTTATGAATGGCTGAAGTAAAGATCAAACCATTCTTGTTTTCTGAGAAGCATCTGGTTTATAAAAGATTAAGCAACGAATAACAACATTTTTAATATTGATAATCGTTTGTTGAAAGGAACATATTGTTCGTACTTTTACTGCAAGAGAGTAGGAAAAAATAGCCAAAAGGTAATAGGAGAGCTTATAGTGTGGCGAGAATCAATTCGAAGCGACGCTATTTCAACTGGCTTGTGAACAAACTACCCGCTCAAAAGACCATTTATTGATCTTTCGTCATCTGCAAACGATAGGCTTAGAAGGTCGTATAAGTGTGAGAAGAAAGAATCCAAGTGTATATACTTCTACGTTTAAAAGGAAGCTCAAGCCTGTTGATGACACTGCTACTAATTCTGTGTGGAAAATATAGAATAAAGAACTGCTCAATGTGTGGCAATATCCGTTTTAATCTTTTTATTTTTGTCTGACATTGCTTTTTTATATGCTATTTGAAGTTCAAACTCCACATTACTTGTGTAATAATGCATTTCTCGGCCTTTGCACTTTGCTTATCTTTTATAACGTAGCAGTTTAGTAAACAATTTTTTTGTTATATTTGTTTTTTAATATAAAAATGATTCCTATAGGAGTTCACGCTTGCTTGCAAAAACAAATAAAAATTGGAACTATTTTTTTCTGTTATTATCACAAACGTTTTTTGTACAGAACTTGGAGTTGTTTTAAATTATAAGGTAGCAAGCAGTATTTGATTTACTGCTTGCATGTAGACGTGCAAATTTTATAAAACGATGTATAAATTTGTACTAGAGTTACGAAATTTTTAAAACCGGAATAGTGACATGACGAAATTGGTCTATAAATCATTAGTTTGGTATAAGAAGGTTTATGAATCATTATATTAGTTTAAATTTCTTCCTTTATTTTTTTGTAGGGCCTGACCAAAATAATAATCGATATAAACAGTGTTATAGATATCTGCTACTATCGGGAGTATAAATTCTGAATTATGTGGCAGTTTTTAATCACTTATAAAAACATAATACTCCACCAAATGTTTGGTGCAGTAACCCTTTGTAAACAGATTGACAAGCAGTCAAGATGTTTTCTACGTCTATAACTTGTGCAGAGTATTATTTATATATATATTTTGTACTTACTGCATGTTTCCAAACTAAGAACTCGTATCATAATACAATTGTTTGTTGCATAATTACTTTTTTGTTTTTCAAATCAGGTTTAAGTTTGTGAATTTCAGTTGAGATTAACCAAAGATGGTATGGCAAATCTTGCCACCTCAAATCTGCTATTTTTGTCTAGTAGGAATAATAATTATAGATCAAAAGTAAACAAAGTGTAACCTCCTGTTATAATCCATAACTTAGCTAATTAGTTTTCTTTAAAGACGTTGCCTCATATCACGCGTTATGAAGATGACATCCTGTCTTCTGTTACGTGTTTGGTCAGGAAACTTGGATATTGTCCAGTTGTTACGTAAATAATGTAGTCGTTGAAACTGTAAGCATTTTCCTTTTGTTCAAGTTTTAAATCATATGTATTTGTAGATGGTGCCATGTGTATAGTGTGTGTTTATATATATATATATATATATATGTGTGTGTGTGTGTGTGTGTGTGAAAAAGTAGGAAATATATATCATCTGTTGGTGCCTTATGTTAATCAAGGTATTTGGTTGACGGATGGGGTAATTTGTTTCCGAATTTTAGTTCAAAGCTACATTAAGGGCTACCTGCTCAAAGCCTTTCCTAATTTTGAACTGTTAAATATTTTAGTGGGTAGGCACTAGTCAACAGCATCTACAGCCAACTCTTGGGCTACTTTTGTGTGACTGAATAGTGGGATTTTATTGTCACTTTTATAGCTCGGCCACAGTCCCAAACTGCAAAGCGCAATTTTGCGGCAACCAGCAGCGAACCATGAATACTTGGATTCACAGTTCGGAGGACGCTAACAAATAGGCCATGCCTAACTCATAAGCGGCAGATGTCGTAACTGGTCCCCTTTCATCTGGTCAGCATTTCTAAATTAGGGTCCGTTATGCCTGGATCTTAGTATATTTGATCCGACCGTTTAGCCCATGTGCCTTTCAGGTTGGAAGTACTGAATTATTTTACAAAATTTTGAAATATTCACGTCATTGGACCTATTTGATGTGAAGATTGTGGAAAATACCGATTGTATTATGTAATATGAAACGTGTTAAAATAATTTTCCACTGTGAATCAATAATACTAAATTGTGAAATGAGGAATGTCAGAGTGGGTGAGAAAGATTCAATGAAGATGATAAAGATAGAAAAAAATAACCAATTATATTATGTGAAAAGGATGAAAATGCACAAGATCAAGTTTTCGTCAGATTAAGTTCAGAAGCAACGCACAAATTACACAGCTGAATAAAGATTGTCGCGTACAGTATAATAATTAAACAAAATATTTCACATTTTAATTAAAATGATAATTTTTAATATTTTAATTGGTGTTTTATAAGACACTTTTGAAAATATCTTTAGTTCTGATCGACGTTCTAAACCGTAAAGTTAGCACACTTTTGATCATATCTTATCAATTCTTTACAGTGTACCGGAAGAAAGACCGTATGAGCGACCGCCTCATTACTACGACCGTCTCGGTGAGAGAGAGCCTTATATGAGGCGGCCGGTTGGAATTGGTTACCATGACGATGAAAGTTACCAGGCCAGAGGCCGTTCACGAGATAGGTTTACACGTACAGCATCAGGAAGTATATATCAAGATGGAACAGACAGGTAATTTAATTTTCTTAAACTTGTTCATTGAAGTAACAAAACTAAATTACTTATATTGTACAGTTTCAGTATGCATTTGATTGGTTGAATTTCCTTTCCACGAACACAGTGACTTCAGCACTATATTTTGTTTTTGGGTGGGGGCATTAAGTAAAAATAGGTAATGGATTATTTTCATCCTCAGAAAGGAAAATGTATAGGTAATCTTGGGGATATTGTTAGATTCTATGTAAAAGTTTCCAGATTTGGTTCCTTATTATGAAGAGTAGTAATTTAGCTTATTCTTTAAAAAATAAGTGGATGGATAATCTGAAGATATATGTTTGCCTGTGGGAAAAAATATTCCCGTTTTACCCTTAAGTATGAAAAATAGTAAATAAGATAATCAATGGAAACGAAGATTTTCTAATAATCTAATGGGTACTTTTTTATTGGGATGTAAAATATTTAGATTTTGTCATTAAGTGTGAAGGGTATAATACAACATGTATTTGGAAAGGAAGATAAGTGTGAAAGGTAATGACCTAGTGTATTTCTGTAGAGGATGATAAGTGTTCAAAAGTAATGGCCTAGTTTATTCCTGGAGGGGATGATAAGTGTCCAAAAGTAATGGCCTAGTGTATTTCTGGAGGGGATGACAACTGTGTGAAAGTAATGGCCTAGTTTATTCCTGTAGAGGATGATAAGTGTGTAAAAGTAGATGTTTAATTTATCCTTAAAGAATAAGATGTTTCTGTTGCATACAATTCATATTTCATGCATCAGCTGAGAGATTGTTGGTTTATTTCACCATGAAAGGGAAGATATATTGTGGTCTGACACTTGAAACTGCTATGTAATACTAGAATTTTATGCTTAGAACCATGTATACACCTGGAAAAAAGTTAAGCACCCCCA
>NW_013667922.1:114647-155250 GCF_000517525.1 Limulus polyphemus
CCAGGTGGATATTTATAAAAGAGTTGAAGTTTGAGGGGGTTAACTTCTTGTACTTTGGTCAGTGCCAGAATTTATATTATGCATTTGCTGTGTGAATGTTTATGGAGACAGCTTTTTGTAAGATTTTTACTCTTTTGATATGTGGTTCAGTAAGTGAGTTAGAAATATTTAGTTAGAGTGATGGTTACCAAAGTCTGTTAGTGATGTTACTGATGAAAGGTAGAATGATTAATTTTTTTTTCTTTGTCTATTAATACTTGTTTTGTGCATGAGATGTGTTCCTGCTTATCAACTATCATTATTTTTATAGTAATAGGAATATGAAGCTTCTGATGTACTTCCATAAACTAGTATAGACATTTACACCTCTTCAACTATTTTCTAATTGAAGGAAGAGATAGTGTATGTCTCGGAAATGGTTGTTTGATTAAGTTGACTTGAATTTTTCATATTTACTAAAAAATTAATGAAAGCTATGCTGCGTAAAACATCAGTTTTAGGTTATTTGAATGAGTGAAAACAATTTTGTTTGGAAGGTCTTCATTTAGAATCTTACCATTAGGCTTGAAAATAAACAAACCTCTTAAAGTGTTACAGAAATACTTTATTTAAGCTGGAGTCCAATCTAGTGAGAAAAACGTTAAAGTAATTGGTTGATCACTCAAAACTAGTTCAAGCTCAAATCAAATTGTTATCACGAGTTCGTGGCTAAAAGTACTTGAATTTTTTTATAATGGTAATAAGAAATGAAGTATTAAAAACAATTACAGTAATTTTAAGGTGATAAAGTCTTCTTCCTAGTAAAAAAAATGTTCTTTATGTTTTAGGAACCAAGGACACTTTCCTCGTAGTCATACACAGCGTCAACATTTTGATCAACGTTACCCACCCTCACTTGATCAATATGGTGATGAGCGAGAAGCAGCATCAGCTGGACCAGGGAGGTTATCTTGGAGGTCGACAATAACGTCTTCGTCCATCAGCTCAACTGTTGACTCTCCACCCCATTCTCGGAGTGGCAGCCGGCAACGGCGAAAGGGAACGTCAAGGCGGTCCTCTCACTCCCGCTCGGGTTCCCGGTCAAATTCTAGGTCTCAGTCTCGATCACGGTCAAGTTCTCATAGCAGTAGTGATAGTCGATCATCTAGTTCATCATCAAAACATCGAAGCAGCTCCACTGACAGCAGTAGTAGGTCGCCATCACCGTCCAAGTCTCAGTCACCAGCGTAAGTTTGTAATTTAAAAAAAAAAGCTTTTGATGAAGTTTATGTACATTAATATTAACTTCTGATCACAGCAAGATACCAATTTAGAGTGATATAAAATCAAACTGGTGATGAGTATAGCTAATTAGATGTACTATACTTACATTCTTACTTGTAAAGATCAGAATGTTGTTTCATCAGTTGGGTGTTCTTGCTGTCAAACATATACTAAAGAGGTAAAGCAAAGAAATAGAAAGTTGAAAATTTATCTAAAATGTCCTTTGAGTAGCTTTATTGAAAGTGTACTCATTATGCACAGGACCTCCTATGGGAGCCAAGGAAGTGGGAAAACAGGACGTTCAGATTGGCCAACCAATGTAGTCACCACAGTGTCATCATTGTTTTTACCACCTTCTGTTACAACTTTAAATGCTAACAGCTTATCTGTGGGAAATCAGTGCTCAAATCAATCACAAAATTGTTCATCCAGTCCCATAAACAACCACAGTGACAAAGAGGAAAGGAGACCACTGGGCATTTGTGTTCAAAATCTTCCAGCACGGTCCACAGGTAGCTTTTAAATAAATTGCTTTTTAACAAAGTTTAGTCTAAGGTATTTATTGATTCCTGAAGTATTGGGTGAAGAATGTCCTCACTTCTGTTGTTTCCTAATTAAATTTACCAATAATTATATAAATTTTATGTAAGCAAAAAAAGTTATTGTTGTAGAACATGTTTAAAAATACCTGATTTTGTTGGAACATCCTGTAAAATATAACTTAACATCAAACAGTTTAACTTTTAGGTGGAAGTATCTCTTTATGATAAAGTAAACTAAATTTTATGAATGTTTATATTGGGCATCATTTAAAGATTTAGAAAAAAATTGTTCATCTCCTTTCTTTCTTTTTTAAAATTGCATACAAAACAGTATTGATTTAATTAATCTATCATATAAATCAAGTGAGTATTTTGTTGCAGTATTTATTTCACAACTTCATAGGCAACGTTTGTAAATGAAGTTTATAAAGTCAAAATATGTATGTTTTAATGGAAAGTTCCCTGCTTGGTTTAATGTGACTTTTCAGTGCAGTTACATGAATTTTTTTCCAAACCTTATGAAGATTCTCATTAGTGAATCAAAATGTCATTTTCACTATTTTAACAGTTTTGATAATATTCCACTTGCTAATTACAGTATAGCAAAAGTTTCACGTTTTGTTATTTTAATTGCAGCGTGCTGTAGGTTGTCATTGTCAAGAATATGTTTTGTGAAACAAATAATTTATCAAATATCAGAAAACAATTAAATAAAAGGGTATCAATAGCAATATTTGCATGATTTTGAGATATCCTAGTACATATAATCTAACCTTAATAGTATTGTTTAAATTTTTTGTTTCATTGATAGTGTGTGTTGGGAAAGAGTTAGACTAAATCAGCTTAGCATTGGTATTGAAAAGTTAATATAATGTTCTTCTGTAGGAAAAGAATATGTTTATTGTTACATATAGTAACATAGTGGTAACTTGGAATTTTTAGACACAAGTCTGAAAGATGGATTATTCCATGAATACAAGAAGCATGGAAAAGTCACCATGGTAAAAGTGATTGGTCAGGGTACAGACAGATATGCAGTAGTTTGTTTTAAAAAGTAGGTGATTTTGTTTTTCTTCTTTTACTAGATGTTTAAAAATTTCACTTATCTGTGAGTTACAAATTGCAAAAGGAGTGGTAATATACTAAGTAATATACAAAAGCACAAGATTCTGTATTATGAAATTTTGTAAAGGTTGTTGACATAACCACAAGATCCTATGTTGTAAATAATTATTGTAGCTATTGACTTAACTATAAGTACTTTAAAAATGAGTGTATAGTAAGTCTGAACTTTTAATATAACAACCTTTTGTAGTTTAAACCTGACTAGTTTATTGAAGCACCAGCATAATGTTTTTAAGACTGAAAGTAAACCATTGCTCTTCAACCATTTCAGGGCAGATGATGTTGAAAAAGCTTTAGAAGTTTCTAAAGACAAGTTGTTTTTTGGCTGCAAGATTGAAGTCAAAGCACATGAAGGGCTAGATGGTGAAGATAATGAGTTTAGGCCTTTTGAGGCTGACCTTGATGAATTTCATCCTAAGGCAACAAGGACATTATTCATTGGCAACCTAGAAAAAGACATTACTCATCTGGACCTCAGGAAACATTTTGAACAGTTTGGAGAAATTATCGTAAGTTTTTCTTTAGAACAGTTTTTTATTTAAATCTTAAAAAAAAGATTTTGTTTGTTCAAAAAGAAAAAACATATATAGAATTGCTCAAACTTACCAGTGAATACTTATTAAACCTAATCTGAAAATATAACAATAGACTGACTGTAAAATTCCTGAAAAAATTTTTTTTCAACTACCAAAATTGAAGCAAGCATTTTACAAAGTAGCAAAGGATTAGATTACAGCACATGTACTGATTAAATATCCTTACTGATTTCTTGCATTGTAATAAGATGAAAACCAATGAGCTGGTGCGTAACAAAGTTTTCTTATTTTTAAGTTGTCATATAGTAAGATGTGTTTCATATATGAAAACTATGAATTAAGGTATTCCAACATTTTTAGAACCATTTATGTAATAATTGTGTTGAGTAAATAAATGTATTTTTCTATGTATAGGGCATTATCTTCAGGTTTTTGTTTTAAGTTTTCATTCTTCTACCATAAAAAGCTCATGTTATTTATGAAACTACTTCTAGTTAATTTAATATGTATTGTACTTTTGCTTTTATTTTATATTCAAACAATAAGAAGAAATTAAAAAAATAATATATATGTATCATAGGGCTTGAATTTGATATTTTTAGGTTGGGAGGTCCAAGATTGATAAGTTTTGTTTCCAAGTCTGTATTCAGAAGAGCCGTAAAGAAACTTGACATCCCCTCCCCAATTGCAAAATAATGCAATTCAAGCCCAGTGTATATAAGTAGCTAAATAACAAAGAAGTTATAAGATTTGACTGTATTTTATTTTCAGGAGATAGACATCAAGAAACAAGGAGCTACCAGTACATCCTTGTATGCTTTCATTCAGTTCACAAATATTGCTAGTGTGGTGAAAGCCATGAGGAAACTGGATGGTGAAACTCTTTTTGGGGCCAATAGGATAAAATTGGGATTTGGTAAAAGTATGCCCACATGCTGTGTATGGATAGATGGAGTTGTGGATTCTGTGTCAGAAAAGTTTCTCAAACGCCATTTTGGACGTTATGGACCAGTAAGAAATACTGTGATAGATAGAGAAAAGGGCCAAGCCCTAGTGTTTTATGACTCAATAGATTTAGCACAAAATGCAGTTGCAGAAATGAGAGGAAGAATGCTCGGAAGTAAAAGGTTGCAGGTTAGTTGAAAAGTAATTTTATAATTCATTTTTCAGGTCTTGTTAATTTAATATACTGTATGATACACATTTTCACCATATTATTTTTTCAATATAAACTTATTACACACCTTAAGTGATTTCTTTGAAAGTAATGCATTTCTTGTGTATACTAAGCATCATATTGAGTTATACAGTTCTGTTGTTATTTCTTGTAACCTAGCCAAAACATTTTATAATTAGTTTTTGTTTTTGTATTTAATTCTACTTCATCAGTAACATGTAACGTTCCAGTATGAACATCTTCTATTTTAAATCAGTCAAGCAATTCACTCTGTCATAATCATAACATTTAGTTTTTCATGTGTATTGATTGTAGTTTTGCATCACAACTTTTTTGTAATTGAGTATATAATAATGGAAGATTTGAACTTGTGCTGAGGTCCCTCTACAAATATGTAAATATTACCTTGCATGAGTTAATATGTTGTCCTAAGGTGTGTTACGAAGACCATCCTCTCATTTTCCCCTTTGTGATGTTGCTGGAAACAAATGAACATTGTTATTTGTACAATAACTTATGTATATAAGTTTGATCTTGTATTTTTAAAGGTAAAATTGGATTAAAATTATTTTACTTGCTAAAGATATAGGGTTTGATAAGTAGCCTAAACTTGCTTGTTGGTAAACAAAATCTACATTCTTGTGACTATTGTATTTTTGTAAAAATAAATTAGATGTAATACAGCAAAAAAACTAACATACAACTGAGATAATTTGTATAAAAAGGTTACACTTAAAAAGTGTTAAAAAGTAATATTGTTTGTAATAATTTATCAAAACACCAGTATATTTCCCTCGAAATATTGTTCTTTAAATTATTTTTATGTGTGTGTATTTAATACAGTAACCTGATATTGAAGTTAAAGGTTACTTTTTATGAGATTTTACTGCTTCCAAAAGGATATTAAGTGTGTGTGCACGGAATCAGTCCATTAGGCCAACTTCATATTGCAGAAGGAATGTTGACCATAATTCTGAATTTACTGCATGTATCTACATGAAATATAGCAAACTTTTACTAAAATGTAAAATTCTGTTAGTAAAATATAAAAGTCTGTTGTACACAAAATACTCGAATGTTACAAAAGTAAGACTATTGTACACAAAAACTCGAATGTTACAAAAGTATTTGTAATCAAGATATGTCTGTGAATTGATGATGTCAGTCTGACTCAGACTGACAAGTTGGAGTGCAAGGTGATGTTCATGTGAAGAACAAAAATACTTTTGTCCATCATACAATTTTCATATTGCATCTACATAACTCATAGAATCTCTGAAATGCATATCTACAGTTCATTCAGTATCCATGTTTATTGTATCTGGTATTTACTCTCCTCTGCTGCAGACTGTCAATAAATCAATATCGTATGGTAAAATGAATGGTTGATAACTTTGACATCAAGTACATAATATCATGTTAAATAGCACTCTGTAAAAAGTCATGGCATGTACACTTTGACCCCACCTATGCACATAGGGTTAAATCATTTTTTCAAAAAGTTGTGTGTTGCAGATAAAATAGTGTTCTGTCTAATAAAATAATTATTTTATACATGGCTTTAAGTTTGCCTGTATCTAATTTTCCAGATATTTTGTAGGGATTAGTGAAAGTGTATCATTTCTGGGATTGATATTCTTAGTAAGTTAGTTGAAGTTTTGAGCTAGACTGCTATAAATGATGAGGTGATGATATTTCTCATGCAGCTCTGTATTATTTTTATAATTTGCAAACAAAACATTAACCTTCTCTTGTCCCATGGTGTCCATAACATCACTGAGGAGTGTAGTCATACACTCAGTTTTTAGTTACATATTCTGTTTTTGATTCAATGCTCTTGAGAAAAATTGGTTCAGAAGTTGCAAGCACCAAAATGAGTAAAGGGTTTTCTATCTCCCCAGTCCATTCACCCAAAATAAGTGTTAGTGAATCTGGTTTAGTTATCTTCTTAACAAGATTTTGCACCATTTTGTAATCCTCATCATGGAAAGAATTGTAGAGATGAAATAATGAAGGATATACAGAAGCAGCTTTCTTTTGAAAACTTGTGTTCAGTGAAACTAAAGTGTTGTGTAACTTGAATGCATAGAAGCTTGCATTGAATCTTGCAGTAAGAGAAGTCTGGTGGCTGTCTGGGAGTCCTGTGTCTGTGACACAAAAACTGTTTCAGGTTATTGGGTTGAAAAAGAGTGCTGATCCTTTACATTTTTCTGTCTTTAAAAACTAGATTTTGATACCCATGGAAAGTACAACATAGATAGCCTATTGTGTAGCTTTGTGCTTAACAACAAAGAAACAAACATCTTTCTGCAATGAAGAAAAGGAAAAAAAAAACTAGTTATATCTAGTTAAATTTTGTACAGCACTTACAAATAGAGGTACATGTAATAATGCAGTATTTATACATCAACAACGAGAAATCATTTGATACAAATACCAATGAGAAAAGATTGTAAGATAATGTACAAGTAGATGTTAATGTCAGATAAAACTGGAGGATGGAGGCCTATGTGTTAATACAGGAGAATATTATTAGACAAAATATAATTTTAAATGTTCTCTTATTTAATGCAATGGCTGAAAAATAATGTTGGGGTGAATTATTAGGTAGACCATTTAAATATACATTCACATTCCATATTTGTTTTAAATTAGTCCATCCACATACACAGGAAACATAGTTCTCTATTCTTAAAATTCTAGATTAATGAGCACCATGCTAGACACTTGATTAATGCTCAAATTTTGCTCAAATTAATTTATAGGATTAGTTGATATAGTCAAAATAAAGTTTTGAATGGCTCGCATTATTTCTATATTTAAGGTGAAAAAAGCATTGAAAACTTTGTTTTCATGCTGTCTGTATAGGGACAACATAATGTTGTACCCCTAATTTCGTTAAAATCAGCCAAAGGGTTTTTTTGTAATTTTATAAACTCGCTCAGAGGGCTAAAACTTTTCAAATATTAATTGGCATTATGGGACTCCTTTTCTATTGTGTAATGTTGATTTGTTCTGTTTTTCCTTCAGAATGTATACATTCACAAGGAGTCTCTATAAACCTCTTCATTATTTAAAGTTAGATTGTTTGCATACCCAAAATTTAGAATAAACAAAATAAGTCTACAGCCTACTTATGCCATATCTGATGGTACATTTCATACATAAGGCAGTTAATGAAGGGGCTAATTGTGATGACAATCTACTACGTAAATAATCTTATAGATTTATTGAGCCATTTGGAAAACCTTCCTCATTCTAAGAGCATTTTTGCCGTAAGTTTAGGTACAAAAAGTTCAATCACCAGTAACTTTCAAAATGACTTTCTTTTTCTTCTTCTTAAAGTTTTCCACTCTTCAGTAAAATACATTATAATAACCCAGGGTTCTAAAAACATAGACATTTCTTTGAACAAGTAGTTGATCAGTTAATAGATTCATAGACCAACTATGAATTTATATATTGAAAAAAATGTCCAATCTTCTATATAATTTTCTAATCAAACACCATTCTCTTGGAATATATAAATCACTCTTTATAATGGGGATGGCCCACCTGTATTTTAGACCTTTTTAAAACCTCTCGTTTCTTTACCTTTGAAGCTTCCAAAATATATGAGAAACACAAGAAATTATCAAGAGATTTCTGATGAAAAACAGCTACAGATTGTTATAAACTATGCACTGACTTCAGTTAAACACATTTGACTTATCCATAGACCTGTAACAAATGATTGAAAACCGAATCTAAGAACAAGGGATTAGGCTTCAGCCTATGCACTGACTTCAGTTAAACACATTTGACTTATCCATAGACCTGTAACAAATTCTTGAAAACCGAATCTAAGAACAAGGGATTAGTCTTGAATTAAAATATTAAACAAAAAATAGAGTATACCAGACAATTCTATAAAAGTGTAGCTATTAAAAAACAACTGCCACATAAACTATACATCAGTCATAGATTGTTCACACTTTTGACCCTGTTGACTAAGAATAGCAACAAAAAGGAAATGGTAACATGAAACCACAAAAAATATACTTAATGCAATTTACATCCTATAATCAATAATTTTTATCCAAGGAATCTTGAGGAATTTATTTCCTGCAACCTATAAGTTATCAACCTAGTATATGTTAACCACAGTAATTGGAAATTAAAATTGAGCTTTCATAAAATGCTACAAATTATTTATAAAACATTGAAAACTGGAAAAATTTTCATAAAAATGTTTTCCAGGAAAGGCATGCGATGAAATTCATATCTATTTTATAACTTTCTTTGGGTGTGTGTGAGATTATTAAACAAAAAACTTTTTGTTGTCAGTAGTTTAGTTACAATTATTTTATTTTTCAACATCTTGTTAAGATAATGTTATTTGCAGTGTAACAAGTTTCACACTTTCTGACTGTAGCATTTCTAATCTCAAGTCAGTTCCCTGAAAATGTTCTTGTGTTTTCAGAAAAATATATAATTTCATTTATTGTGGCAAATTCTGTATATCTGAGATCAGGTATAAGAATATGTTTTTGTATGGATAAGAAGCTCTATTAAATGACAAAAGTGAGAGTGATACAGTTGTACAATACGAGTTCAGTTCAAAGTATCAGGGTTGTAAATATATACATCCATCCAGATAGTTCTACATGTTCCTGTTCTCCTACTTCTATACAGACCCTTAGTTTTGTTCACATTAAAGTGTCATATTCTCAAATTTAAAAAAAATTATCTCTTTGTCCTTCTACAGGGTTTAAATAAACTGGGTTAAGGCCTTACCTGTGTTACAAATCTGGATTATTGCCAAAAATAATTTCTTGTCAACAACCAAGAATCTGAAAAGATTATTGAAGCAAGATACATTACTAAAGGAAAGTTTTAAGAGTCATAAACATAACTATTTAAATTAAAAATCATGTCTTGGTCATTGAAGTCTAAGTTTACCCATGCAAGCATGTGACTAGGGATATCATGAGTGAATGATAATACTTCTAAAGTTTTGTACTTATAAAGAAAGCAGGGTTCGATTAAGTCATGAAAATCCTGGAAAGTCATGGAATTTTATAAACAAATTTTTTAGTATTTGAAATCCTGGAAAATAGTGGTTTTTATCAGGAGGTCCTGGAATAGTCCATGAAAATCTAGTTTCATTGCTCCCACATCCCCAGTTTTTATGACGACAAGCCGTACCATTTTATTTAACTCAGTTTTGTGAAAAACAATGTTTATAATATGTGACTCGTAAAAGAAATAAACACTGACTGGGCAAAACTGATCACTATCAGGCTTTGTACTATAGACCTCTGTCTGCAAATTAACAGATGTCACATGAGTATTGTCCAAATGACACTGTTAGCATAAAGTAAGCTCAAAACTTGTTTGGTGGCAATCAAAAATAATAAAATTTATCATAGGATAAAGAACATGGACATTTCAGAATTTTACTAATTCTATCTTCAGTATATAATTAATAACATTTTTAGCCTAACATCTTCATCAGTTTCTGCCCAAAGAAAGAGAAAAAAGCAAATGCAAATAATATAACAGAATGAATGTCATAATCTTAATTGCAGTGTATGATATATTTAGATTTTTCTATAGATGATGAGGTACCCTGTTATTTATATTGTGATCAATCGAGGCCAGAATATCTTGGTAAGATTTAGGGCCCATTTGTAAATATTTTAGGAATAATCTTCTGTTTTTAAGGAAGGATCAAGATTGTAAATTACTAATATTATTTTGTCTCTTTGTGTTCTTATTAGCTTTTTCTTTCGGGTCTAAAATGAATAAAATTCTTTTCATTTAATGTGGACTTGTTTTATTGTACTAGACAACTTACAGACTTAATATTACATTGAAATATAAAGGTTTTAGAGAACCACAAGGTTTCCAGTACTTTCGAAAGTTCTTTGTTAGGTGGAATTGCAATAGCTGACTGAGAAAATGTTTAAAAACAATGGATTACAATTGTGTGTAAAAACCACAATAAATACAACATTGGTAATATAAGCAAAAATATGAAAGTTGCAGAAAGGAAAAAAACAAACTAGGTATGATGGTAATAAAATCCAGAAAAACTTTAATTTGACACAACTTTTCAAGCTTAAACCCTTCTTCAGGTGATGACGTGCACTTTTCTTGAGAGTTTGGAGAGAAAAATGGCATCTCTTTAATTATATTTAATTTGTAATTTTTTTTACTTCTAAGTTCTTTTGTCTTGAGCTGCATGTACTTGTATTATTTTATATTTGTGTAGCATAAGAATTTCTGAAAGCAAAAATAATGCACATGACTTTTTTTCAGAATATGTAGTGCATACTGGAGGGATTTAGACATTTTGATAAATAAATAAATAATAAAAATATTTTTTACTTTAGCTGAGAATTTTTTTTATTATCTTGAGAGTATGTCATTTTTTAACTTTATCACCAAAATGCATATGACAAGTTTCTGTTACTTTGTTAGTTTTCAATTGAATTTTGCTCTTGTTTGCTGAATTTTATATTAAATTGTCCAAAATATTTTTTCCCAGTTTATTTAGTTCATGAGAGTTACCAGCAGTTTTTGTTACAGCTGTTTTTCTAGAAACTTTTTTATATTTCCCTTTGTTAATTAAATGTAAAGTAGTTGTATAATGCTGAAATGTTGTGATTATAGAAAAGGCATTAACAACAAACAAAGTGAACATGATTCCTAAAAATGACATAGAAAAGTTGATTTAAGTATATAATTTTTACATGCATGTTTTTAGTTAATTTAACAGGGAAAATTTGCCTATGTATCATTATAATACCATCAAATATATGTAACAGAAAAATAAGAAACCCTATAACCCAAGAAGTTCAAAAGGTCTCTTTTTTTTGAAAGCACTTTGGTTATGGGGTTTCAAATTTTTGTCTTTAATAGATGTTCTTTTTTTTTCAACCCTTGTATTATCGTAACATCATATTCACACAGACTTGGAGCCAAATCTGTTTTGCTCAGAGAAACATTTAATAAAATGAAAGTTTTTAA
The DNA here is from genome assembly GCF_000517525.1 of Limulus polyphemus. Classification (NCBI taxonomy): domain Eukaryota; kingdom Metazoa; phylum Arthropoda; class Merostomata; order Xiphosura; family Limulidae; genus Limulus; species Limulus polyphemus. Next base: position 126,305 of record NW_013667922.1, read on the forward strand.
TTTTTATAAACATAGTATTATTAATAATTTAAACTAAATACATAACAGTATAAACACCAATTTTGTATCTTTAAGGATACTCTTTAAATTATACTTCCTGTGTGTATTAAACTATATGTGATTTAATATACTTTTAAGGTATTTAAAATGTAAAAAACTTAAAGAAAAAAATTAGAGGAAAATTTTCTCATTATTATGTTAATTTTGTAAAAAAGTGTGTTGTGGAAATTGTTTAGTATCGTTGAAGACACAAAATTGGTATTTCTATTGTTGTATATTTATTTATCTTAAGTTAATAATAATGAAACATTTATTAAAAAGTAAAAACTTTCATTTTGTTTTATATATGCTGTTCTTTTGAAACAGTAAGAAATACGAAACTGAAAAGTAAGCAGAATAAAATTATTTCAAATAAGCAAGGTGATAATTGCCCATTGTGATCAAACATTCACTTAATATTGCCAACCCTAAATGAATGTAGCCTTTCACATTTATAAATATATCCAACAAACATTTGAATGAACTTGTATTGACAACATGCACTACATGATTAGGCAAAACATTCTCTAATAGTGTAGTAATATTGCCTAAAGACAAGATGGTATTTTACCTTCTAAAGCTTGTACTTGTTTTTCCTAATACTGAAGTCCTTACTTCCAACCTTACCATAGGTTGTTTATCCAAGTTCTTAATGACTTTAACACCTGAATTACTAGTTTATTTGGTTTTAACATTCCAAGTGAAAGAAGTTCAAGTTTTTGTGTGTTTTTTCTTGACATTTTGGCATTGTTTTGTAGGCTGACCTTATTATTGAGGTACTTAACTTGTAGTAGACTAGTGAGAAAATGCTATATTAATGATATTGGTGGGAAAAGGTTTGTATTTTAGTATAAAAATATTGATTATATAATTTTTTAATGGATTAGTGCATCATAGCAACAGCATTTAACAAGTTACATTGCAAACTAATTTGTTTGGATTGTGTAATGGCCTTCTGAAATAATTATACTTAGTTTTTAGAACATTGCTTTTGTTAATTGTTTCATTCAGTCTATAGACTTACTCGTCTCCATCAAAATGTCTGAAATTAAAGGTGATTAATGTTTATATTTCCAATTATTAAAAAAACTGTTTGTGTGTGATATGCTTAGTAGAAACTAGAGACAAGGGTTCATACTACAGAGAAATAAATTTCACAGTGATTTTTCAACACATTAATAAGTGCAGATGTGAACTTTTAGTATTGTCTAACACTTACACATATTTCATACTTGTCTTTTGAAACTGAAACTATTTACTTTATGTATCGTAATTGTAGGTTTACTTATGCAATTTAGTTTTTTCTTAATTGAAAAGTTCCCATCCTAATCTAAGGAAATTTATATTGCAAATATGAAGTTTGTATAGCCTGTAAAAATGTCAAACACAGAGCTTTATTTCCATAGATTCAATAAAATTAGCAAACAGTTTTAGTATTTCACTGCAGTTGTTCTAACTGTAATCCTATAATTAGTAAATTTTATTTCATAGGTTGATTTTGCTAGTCGTGAGTGCCAAACTGCATTCTGTGAAAAACTAGGACTACCAGGACTGGAGCTTTTACCAACAGATCGCTTATGGGAACGAAGAGACAGGCGGGAATTCGACCCACTTACAGATATACGGTATGTCCTTCAGTGTTTTAATAATCAATGCATTTGTGTGTCTCATCGAAGGAAGTGATACATTGTCTGTTTGTTTAAAAGATGAGATAGTAAGAACAGCAAAATGGGGATCTTAAAATAAGTGTTGGGATAAGTTTTTGGAAAAATAAAGTTATTAGGAAATGCAGTTTAAAAACACATTTTGGTGACTTGAGTTGCCTATCATCAAAGACTATGCAGCACAGTAAAGATATTTACATTTATTATTATGTTTGTGTTATTGAGACCATTATTATATGATGCTATGTGATTCACTGACATCAGGCACATTATACAGTTTAGCATAGTATGGTTGGGTGTATTATAAAAGGATTACATTTGTAATAAATACATATTTTAAAAATAAATACAGTCATAAATGTTTTATTTTTTATTATCAGATAATTGAAACTGGTCATATAAATTACACAGGCCTGCGAATTTAAACTTCATAAAAGATGTTTTGGTTTTAATAACAGATTTTTGATAATTCAGCTATGCAGATTTTGAAAATAATCATTTTTTTCTATCACGTAAGGATTTTATACAAATTGGGAAGTGAAAAACAAACAAACTTATTTACATCAAATTAAAGGCCCGGCATGGCCAGGTGGTTAGGGTGCTCCACTCGTAATTTGCGGGTCACGGGTTTGAATCCCTGTCACACGAAACATGCTCACCCTTTCAGCCGAGGAGGCATTATAATGTGACGGTCAGTCCCACTATTCGTTGGTAAAAGAGTAGCCCAAGAGTTGGCGGTGGGTGGTGATGACTAGCTGCCTTCCCTCTAGTCTTACACTACTAAATTAGGGAAGGCTAGTGCAGATAGCCCTCGTGTAGCTTTGCACGAAATCCATAACAAACAAACAAACATCAAATTATTATTTTGTTTACTACAATGAACATTTTTTCTTATTATGTTTGCTAACAAAAATACAAACAAACTGAAGAAAAGAAAAGAACATTGATGTCAAACGAATATGCATCTTCATTCATCTTGATTTTTTTTTTTTGTAAAATCTACATCTTTTAGTCGCAAAACTACATTCTGTGGTCTTTCTTTTATGTATTGTGTTTGGAGCATCTCATTTCAATGACCAGCAGTAATCAGCCATCATGCTGATATTCCACCTTCCCTGATACCTCCTCTCCATTTTCCTGATGTCTTGATGAAACCTTTCCAGATGTTTCAGGTTGAAAATAATCCCTATCGTCATTTCTATTGACATCAGAATCAGATGAAACTGTATCAAAAGTCTCAGGTGGAGTAGGTACGGGTACATCAGGTCCATAAGCAACAGGTCTTATAGCAGATTGTAAGTTCGGATAAGAAATTTCCTTTTTATTTTGAGTGTTGAAGCCTTGCATGTTACATGAGCAAAAACAGCAGTCATCTCCATGGTTTCTAAGCTCACACCGACTATTGGAATTCCAAAAGGCAAAGACTTTTTCTTAACCTTAGTCCATTGTCTCAACTCTTCGACAGAAATAATGCAAACTTTGTGCGGAGCCCATGATTTGTCTTGGTTCCCAAGTTTTATATATGCTCAATATGTTTTTTTGATGAATTCTGTAATGTTTTGCCTTTGTTTCTTTACAACAAATTTACCACAAATATAGCGGAATGTTTGGGTCATTTACACAACCTCTTGTTGCCATAATGACGAATAAGTAATATTTTGAAAAGAAAAAAATGTCAAAGTGCACGCACAAATAAATACTATCCAGAAATGACACGTCATGTGGCCTGTTAACCGTTTATATACTAGTGGTGGGTCTCTCGTGGGTTCTAGAATGATCGATAAGACTATCAAGTCGTGATTGATCTAGAAAAATCTATAGCCAGTGGTTGTCAACATTTTAACTATAACAAAATGTGGCCCGATTTCAATGAAAATGATTTTTTGATGAATTCTGTAATGTTTTGCCTTTGTTTCTTTACAACAAATTTACCACAAATATAGCGGAATGTTTGGGTCATTTACACAACCTCTTGTTGCCATAATGACGAATAAGTAATATTGTGAAAAGAAAAAAATGTCAAAGTGCACGCACAAATAAATACTATCCAGAAATGACACGTCATGTGGCCTGTTAACCGTTTATATACTAGTGGTGGGTTTCTCGTGGGTTCTAGAATGATCGATAAGACTATCAAGTCGTGATTGATCTAGGGAAATCTATAGCCAGTGGTTGTCAACATTTTAACTATAACAAAATGTGGCCCGATTTCAATGAAAATGATTCACGTATGTAAAACTACATATGATGTTTTGTGAAAAATCTGTACATGATGGAGAAAAATGGATATAATTTTTGGATTCAGCATACAGGAATTACTGTAGAACATGTAAAAATTTCAAGACAATAAAACCATCGCAGGCCTGTGTTATCAAAGTGAGATATTTTCTCTACGTGTTTTATATTATATTATGCAGTAGTGTGTCATTGAGTATTCAGTTAAGCAGACAATTTTGTATACATAGGGATGGAAGGTCAGGATTTGATAGCAGACCTTATGGTCGCTTTGAGGGTCAACAACGTCCTGGAAGAGGAAATTTTCGTGGTATGCCACATGGAGGATTCAGCAGTCGTGGCAGAGGCCATCCATTCAATATGAGATATGAGAATTATTCTGAAGACATTTTAGATAGGAGGCATCGGTGAGGGTACATTATGCTTGGACTGTTAATTGATATGTGTATAGATATTTGCAAAGCTAAGTAACTCTGATTATGCAAACTAATGATTTTATTTGCTTATAGAGAAAAAAAACGTATTTGATGTAAGGAATACATGAAAAAATATATAAAAGTATAAGTAGTAAGGTAGTCCAGTAATTGTTTTGTTATTAAATCTAGCATTTTAATTTTTTTTTTCTTCAACATTTTACTGCTGACACATTGTTGACTAGGAAACCAGTGGGGGACCGTAGTGTGAGATGAACTGATAAAGCTTTCAATTTGAGTATTAATACTATAATACAAATCACTTTGTTGTTTTTTTTATAGAAGATATAACTCTTAGTTTGGAAACATCTTAAATATTGCAATATTCATGAAAGTTTTGCTGTTTTTTCATTTGGCCTGGAATAAAAATTTCATTAAATCTGAATATTTCAGGAACTTTGATGAGGAATATAGTCAAGGTAGTGGGGCCAGTATAGAAGATTCTTATGAAAAAGAACTGAGAGAGTATGGGTACAGTCAACGAGAAAGGAAGGAGTATGGAAGTGATGAGCAAAGTATTCAAGGTCAAAGCTTCAGCCCTTTACATAGGCGAGACACAAACAGTATTAGCCCATCTAGGGAGAAACACAGAGATAATCGAAGTATCAGCCCCTTGGCCAGGAGTGAAAGGTCATCAACCAGAGGGAGTTCAAGAACAGGAGATGATCACCATTCCAGGTATTTGTGTTTTTTTTTGTAATTGCTGAACATACATCTATATCTCAGTTTTATTTGTTTTGGAAGATAAATATGTGTGAATCATTTTAAGTTTTGTGTATTAGGTGATCTCATTGAAACATTTGTGAAATTTCTTTTAAGTTATTGAAACTTTTTACTGGAGGTTTTCATGATCAAACAAAAATAATTTTGTGATTACCAATTAAGTTTACAAAATACATTGTTTAAAACCTTAATATAAATTTGGTTTTATTCTTTTGTAAAGAAGATGGATTAAGTTTTTTCAATAGCAAAGTCATCTAGTGATTGGCATGGAAACCCTTTCAAGACCTTTGAAGCACTTCTTGTTTTTGTACTTTGGTTTTTAATAAGTTAATATTTTATTTCCATTAACCAATGAATTATTTATAAGGCTCAAGTCAGCTCTTAACAACTGTATATGTGAAATATTAAGCTAATTAAAGTGACCGTACAAGTTTAAGTGATGTTATTATTTCAGTGATGGGAAATTAATGTTACTTAGAAATGGAAATCCAAAATGAGAAATATTATTTTTTGTTATAAGTTGACATTTTAGATTTGAATGTTGATTTTTGTTGTTGTTGTTTATTTAGACATGGTGGAAAGGAAGAAGGTTCTGAAGATGGAGAAAAGAAAGAAGGTAACAAATTCTCAGAGTCTACTGTTAAACAGGAGAAGAAAAAATGTAAGCAGCGAAACAGTGCTAGTGATCTGGAGAGCCACCAGAGCCAATCACCTCCACATTCCAGACAACATAGTAGGAGCAGAAGTCCTCCTTCTAAAGACAAAAAATCTTCAAAAACAAAGGACAGGTTAAATAACCGATTAAAAAGCCCTAACAGTGCAACATGGAACAGTCCCAGTGGAGACAGTGTCTCCAATCAGGAAGGGGTAGGTTTCGTTAGCAAAGAGACTTCTGTTGAACAGAGGCATTTGCAAAAACATAAATTACAGGAAGATAAAGCTGACCTCAAAGATTCTGTTACAACTTCCTTGCCATCTGTGACCACTGCAGAAGTTACTGCTGACTCTGTAAACAAACTGAAAATCAAAACTGAAACAGAACATGTTAGAAAAAGGGTGCATAGTAATGATTTTATAGAAGGACATTCTAAAAGTGATCTTTTAGGCCAGGCAGAAAGAAAACGTAGACTCCTCAGTGCAGGCAGTCTACCTTCAAGCAGGGTCACTGTTGTTACTCAAGTCCAATCAAGAGAAGACTCTAAAAGTAAGACAGTAAATTCGATTGCTACTGATTCTTTTTCTGCAAAGTCTAAAAAAATAGAAACCACCATAACATCTAATAATAGAACCACTCCGAGTGAACATTCAAGCTCTGTTAGTGAACATTTAACTATTAGTCATGTTGAAAAACAGAGTAGTTCTGATAGTGCCAATTTGAAACATGTGAATATACTACAACTTCTGGAACAACTTCAAGATAAGGGAAGTTCTAGTGATACTGAATGTTCTGTGGAAAATAGAAAGCTGTCCAAAGAAGGCAAGTTAAAAACTAACTCAGAAGTAAACATCTCAGATGTTGTAGAATGCAGTAAAATTTCCACAAAGGACTCTTCTTGTAATACTTTAGGACAGAAAATAGTATGCAATGATGATAAAACTATTTTGAGTAAAGTACCAGGTGGATTAAGTTACATAAGAACCAGTGAAAAAAATGGATTACCTGAGACCACTGACACCCAAGTTTCAAGAAAACCTGTGGATCCCCGCAGATGTTCTGAGCACCATAGTGTTTCATCTACCTCCTCACTGAGTGCTCCTCAGCATATGAGAAAACAATCAGTGTATCAGGCAGAACCTTCTTTAGATCATAGCTCCAAGAAGTTTTCAGGACTACTTCCTACAAGTTTTACTTATGTTGAAGGAGAGATTGATTCTAGTAAAGACCCCTCTTCCACTTCTTTTTTCAAGTTTCAGTCAAGACTGAAAGAAGATGAAGTTTCTTCATCCAGTGATAATGCTACACTTCCCAAAATGCTTCGACACTCATTATCAGCATTGCCTGACTTGACCAGAACTTTTTCACCTAGATTACACTCAGTTTCTGATGAAGTGACTTCAGCAGAACATGAGAATAAGAAGGGAATTATCCCCTTATGTCTACCACTGCCAAAGTTTGCTGCTTCTCTTCGGTCCCCCAAAACATCACCAAATCCTCTTACTTCTCCTAAAACTATTGTGTCTAGCCCCAAAAGTGGACATTCTCCATCTCTTGCTTTGACAAGTAAAATGTTACCACCACATATCCTTCGTGAACCACCTAAGTCAGTTCAGCTTGGTAGTCCTGAGCCTATAAAGGAAATTGAGGAGAGACTAAAACCTGACAATGTGAATAGTTCTCTTGCTGTTCTTCAGCAAGTTGTAAATAATGCTGAAAATCTTGTGAAGATAACCATGCCAACTGATATTCATCTTAAGATAGAAAAGAACACAGAGGTTGCCTCAGATTCAGAATGTTCTCCAATATCTTCCCCAGGTTGTATTGAAGAAAGAATTAAAGCTCTTGATGAGAAGTTTACCGCATGGTCAGGGTCAAACACCAGTAGAAATCTAACTGCCACCACTGTAGCATCAACAGAAGCTCCCTTGCAACCAACCATAGACTATCAAAAATATAATATTAAAAAGAGGCCTAAGTTTGATTACATGGCTCCAAAGCCATCTGAAATAATGAAGACTCTCCTTGCAAAATCTACAATTTTTGATCAAGACTTGAAACGACTAGAGCATATAAATGAAAAATATGAACCTAAAGAAATAAACCTTGATCTTTCTCCAAAAGTAAAACCTTTCTTTCGAACCAAGGCTGCAGCAAAAGAGTTCTCAAGCCCAATACAGCCACTTACCAATGTTACTAATGCTATAGGGCAAGGCTCTCTAGCCATGAATAAATTACCAGTATCCAGTTGTATTGGCACCACTACAACATTATCTCCACCTTTAACCCCACCTACAATGGGAAGCACTACCACAATTACGACCACCAATGTCACTCAGAATTTTGTAGTTAACCATGTCACTCATTCAATATCACATCAGACCATTCCTTTTTCACCATTAACACCTGTCTCAGCAAAGATATCCCTGCCATCACCTATTTGTTTTTCAACTGACAGTAACTTGCCACAAACTAAACTCGCTACACAATACCTAAATGTTACAAACTTTCAAAATAGAACTTCAAATCCCCAAAGTCCACCATTTATTAAAAAAGAATCATCCATCAGTCAGTCTACTGCACCCTGTGTGTCAACCATAAAAAAAAGTATGCCATTCATTAGTACTTCACTAACACCCTCGATCTCAGTCACATCTGAATCCACACAGAAAGACCTTTTCCTGCCTCACTGTATTAAAAAGGAATCTCTAGAACCAAAGGATATTTCACTTAAAACAAAAGAGAATTTTATAAAAGACATTCCATCTAAGGAAGAAAACTTGCAAGGATATAAAAATAGAGAACATGGATTACAGAAGGAAAGTATCAAGAAGGAACCATTTTCATTTATTGAAACACATATGTTGAAAAAGGAATCTATTATTTCACCCCAAAATGATTACCTCATTGACCAGAATGATTCGTCTGGTACCATAGAAGATGTAAAAAAAGAGCCATTGCACAACAGGTTTGATATGGAAATAAGTCCAGTAAGTCAAACTGGTAGTAACATTAAGACAGCCTTTTTCCCCAGCAACTGGGAAACAGACTCAACTAGGCATTTACAAGTGACTTCAGAGTGCAAAATTGAAAACAAAGAGACACAAAGTCATCAGTCTGAGACAAAAGACCAGGTTAATGAGCCTGAACCAAAGAGAGTTAAAACTCATCATACATCTAGTTGTAAAGACATTGATAAAGGTGATAATAAATCTTCTTCACCACTTCAAAATGAGTCACGGAAAACAGAGAAAAAAGACAAATCATCCAAGTCATCAGACAAATTTAAATCTTCAGTTGCTAAACCAGAAAATTTTGTTTCTTTGGAGAAAGAGGAAACAAAAGGTAAATCAGATATGGGGAAAATGAAAGATGATAGAAAAAATAAGTTGAAAGATAACAGAGAGATTTCAAAGCATGAAGGCAGAGTTAGAACAAAATCTGGTGACAAGGGATCTGAAAAGAACCATGGCAAGAATTCACAGTTGACTAGTAATAAAGTGAGAAAAGAGCATGTAGAAAGACAAAAAACCAAGTCTGAAAGAAAATCATTTGATCGTGGTGAAAAGAACCAGTCAGGAAAAACTAAGTCAGAAGATGCACCTGTTTATTTCTCCATGTATGACAAAGTTAAAGCTCGTTCAAGTCATAACCAAAGTTTGAAAGACCAGGCATCTTTAGAGTCAGTGAGGAAAAAGTTTAATCAGCTGAAAAAGAGTCGTGCCAAAAAGGGTGATAAATCTAGATCTGCTGATATGGATAGTGATAAGGATTCCGATGAATTTAGTAATTTTTCATCAGATCTAGAGAGCAAACCCAAACCCAGTAGCAAACTGAAGCAAGGTAAAAAAAGAAAACTGGTCATTGAGAGCTCTTCAGATGAAGAATTATCACAGAGTGCATTTCACTTTGAAACGAGCAGAGACACAAAGATTGCTGAAAATAGCAGTGACCTTCTATCAGATTCTGATAAAGATATCCAAGATGTTACCTCTTCAAATGTTATGCCAACATCTGTAAAATCAAAAAAGAAGAAGAAAAAGAAAATTCTTTCTGATGTTGAAGCTTCAAATTCTCAAATTGACATGTCACCACCCCATATGAAAAATAAAAGTAGTAAACCTAAGACTAAACAAGCAAATTCAAAGAGTACGAAATCTAAAGCCATGAAATCTGAATGTGAATCCACAGATGATGAGAAGACAACTAAACCAAAGTCAAAAAAGAAAGATTTTAGAAAGAAAAGGAGCAAAAAGGACAAAATAACTGAAATTAAGTCAGATTCTGATCTTTCAGATAGTGATTTTTCACATTTTATGGTAAAAAGAAAAGAAGAAAATAGAAATATACATATGGAATTAAAGTCAGACTCAGAAAGCTCAGACAAAGAAGTATTCTTTCATCACAATAAAGATAAAAATAAAACGAAAGACAAGATAAAAATCCCAGAATTAAATTTTGATTCAGATTTTTCTGTCAATAATATATCCCATTTATCACAAACACAAGCAAAAGAAAAGGCTAAAAAACAGTACCATGAACTGAAATATGATTCAGGTCTTTCAGAAAGTTCAACTGGGTTATTTTCTAAAGGACAAAAAGACAAAATGAAAGAACAGTTTAAAAATGAAAATGCTGGTGATTGTGAACCTCCACCCTTGATGGCTGTTGAACTAAACTTGGATTCAAAAGAGACCACGAAGGGAGAAAATAATGTTAAAAAAGATAGTAAAATTATAGATGATGATCAAGACAAGAAACAGAAGCCATCACCAAAGAAGAAGAAAAAGTCTCGTAAATCCACCAAAGGTAAAGAGAAGAAATCCAACACAACAAAAGGAACTTGTGAAAAAACTAAAAAGACAGATAATAAAGCAAGAGAAAATACAGATAACTCATCCAAAACTGATAACACTGTTAAACTAAAATATGAAAATTCACTAAGTGAACCTGCAGAATCCCCTCCTCGTTTAATACCAAGCATTTTTTCAGATATTGAACTGAGATCAGATTTTTCAGATTATGACTTTGAAAATCAGCTGTCCAGAAACTTGAGTGAGCAAAAGAGCTGGAACTCAAATGATGTGAAAAACGACTTAGAAAAAGGAATCAAAAATAACTTTCTGGGTAAAAACTTTGGTTCTTCTGCAAAAATGAATGTAGAGGGCAAATCTTTTGAGGAGGAAGACAAAGGTCCCCCTCCTTTACTTGAGAATGTGGACTTTGATCATAGAGAACTTGATGATAGTAATAAAGTTAGTAATACTGTTGAGGGCAACTCAAACAACACAGATCAGACAAATGACAAACTAGTTGAGGAAGAAACAAAAGCTAAGCTAGAAATTCATAAAGAAGTAAATACAAGTGAGGATGGCTCAAAAAAGAAAAAGAATTTGAAAGCAAAACCCAGCATATATGATAAAAATGTTTCATCAAAGGATGAAAAGCGCAAAAAAAAGAACAAAAAGCAGACAAAAGAAAAGAAAAAGAAACAAAAAAATATTGCTTCTAAATTGCAAGAACTCTCACTAACACAGTTAACAGCTTTCCCTAAGTCATCATCTACAGAACATTTTCATCCATTTGATGAAGATAGTAGGTTATCAAAAGACGAAAAGTTAGATGAAGAAATTGTAGAAGAAGCCAGAAGATTGGAAGAAGAATTGCTTGCAGATTCTGAGGAAACCTGTTGTTTTGAGAGTGATGAACTTCCTAAACTGGAAGACAAACATCAAGAACGAAAATTTGAAGAAGAGGCTGCCAAAGAGACCCAGAGGTTGGAACAAGAACTATTTTCTACTGACTCGTGGCACATGAAAGTAAGCAAACCTTTTCAAGATGAATGTCTCCAACCTGATGGTTTAGATGACAATGGTCTTAATGATTCAAAAGTATCTGATGATGAAACTGTAAAAGATGAAGATATTTATGCAGATTTAGACATTAATCCCTCTTCTGTCAGGTATCCCGAACCTACAAGTTTTCTTTTACAATCTGAAGAGCAAGCTGATTTTAAGCTTGAAGAAAAGTCAGGTGTTGCAGAAGAAATGGATAAACAGCAAAAAATGGAAGATGATTTAGCAGTCTCAGCTCTTTTACAAGCTATGAATGGGGATGACCTTCCAGCTCCTGACCTTCAGAAAGAAACAGATTATTTAGACTCACTTCTTCAACCTCACCCAGAAGAACACACTTTTAACTATCTTTTCCAAGACTCCAGTTCAAGTGGACTTGTACAAAATTCAGGATCAGTTTCAGAATCCCAGGAAGAAATCCCAGAGGCAAAAGATGATAATAATTCTCACCTTTTTGAAGAACAAATGCCTACATATTCACAAAACTTGAATGCCTCATATCCTCCTCCAGTTGTGAACACTAGTGCTAAAACCTATCTGGAAAAGTCTCCAAAGATAACGATAGAGGAGGAGGAGGAGGAAAGAACAGGTCTTAAAATTCAATCAGTTAGCATGAGTCCTAAAAAAAGTGAATTAGATGCAGAAAATAGTACAGTTGAAACAAAAGAAAAAAATGAGCTTCTGTTGCTTGAGAGTTCTCTTTCAGAAAATAACCACTCAGATCATGTAAATATACAAGTCCCTCAACAATCTCCTGAATCATTATTTGAAACAGTGGAGAGCTCTTTTCCAAAATCCAACTCAACTGAAAAAGATTCAAAACTCAGTCCTCAGCCATGTGTTACTGAAGATCATGATACAAATTTGGACACACAAAAAGCTGATAGATCAGAAGTCAATAAAGCTATAGAAACCTCTAGTCAAGAACCTATGCATCCAAAACCATGGCAGCTCTTAAAAATACCCAGTGTTGACCAATGTGAATCAGAACTGTCAACAAAAGGAGAAAATCTCACAAAAGTGGAGCATAAGAAATCACGCCGTAGAAAGAAAAAGGAAAAATTCCAGTGCAAACAAGTATACACAGATAGTATTGAAGAAATTAAAAGTCCTCAGCTCTCTGATAATCTTATGAAACAAGAGAACAGCATTTTTCATTTAGATGTGACTAAATTAGAAAATACTTCCCCATCAAATAATGACGTTGAAACTGTTCAGTTATGTAGTAGTGAAAAAAACTATTTGACACAACAAGAGAATGTGACATCTCAGTTTGATGTCACTAAGTCAGAAGAAACTTCCACTGAAGCTGTGCATTTAAACAATAATGAGAAAAATAATATGCTAGAAAACCAAGAAGGGTTTGTTGATGTTACAAACAAAGAGACAACTGCTTCAAATGAAAATGAATCACAAGAAACGAACCTTGCCAAAACCCAGCCTGAAGCTCTACTTGATGAAAAGAAAGGTCATAACAGTACTGAAGAAACTTCTTTTGTGAGTATTACCAATGAAGATGATGCTAATCAGATAGAAAGTTTAAGCTTTGAGAAGGAGAACATTGATTCTGTCAAAGTGACAAAGCCTGAAGTTTCTTTGCCTGAAGACAGTAATGCAGAAAAAGATTACTTACCATCTAGTTCAAGTATCAATATAGATGCCGAAAAAGGAGGAGGAGGATGCCAGTTAGATACTAAAGACAATGAGCATAAGGATCAAGATGTTGAAGAAAAAGCTAATAGAACATTAATCGATAAAAAATGTGAAGACATGACGGAAGAAAATACTAAACTTGATCAAGAACATTTTCTACCAAATATGGCATATTTAAAACCCAAAAAACGACTTGAAAGATCAAGAAGAGGCAGGAGACCCAAGACAAGAAAATATGCAGAATCTTCCTTATTTGTACCAAGGTATGAAGCCAAAGATTTTGAGCATATTCTCCCAGCTATCACAACTAGATCAGGTGGACGTCGTAGAAGATTTTCATCTACTGATAAAAATCGAAGAACTCTTCGTTCAGACACCTTTGAATCATTGATGTCTGCTGAAGACCTAGCACAGTCTTTTGCTGACACTGAAGATTCAGTTGATGATCAAATACCCAAATCAGCTGTAAATAATGTTGCAAAAGTTTCAGCTAACAGGAATGATGACCTGGTATTGAATGCTGATATTAAAAATAAAAGTGAAGAATGTATTTTCAGCACAAAAACCGCCCTCTCTCAAGAATTCAACAAAGAATCTGTTGCTTCAGAAGATAGCCAAATAAATAGTGAAAAGCCATCAAAAGTAGATGTAATGGAAGGAACAGTTGAAAGTATTAAACAGGAAGAGCCCAAAAAAAGGAGGGGTAGAAAGAAAAAAGGTTCTACAGATCATCAACCTTCACCACCTCATCTACCTTTTGCTTGTAATGCACAGAAACCAGACGTGAAAAGTGGGGAGACAGAAAACAAAGATAATCAGTCAAAAGAACCCAGACTTCTTCTTTCTTTGTCAACTTTGGAAAAATCACCAGATCAGAAGCCTCAAAAAGGATGTGGTAATGCCTATGATGTGTTTGAATTCAGGGATTCAGAAGATGAAGAAATTACATTTGAAAAAGATATTCAGAACAGTTTCAAAGAGAGGATGATGGACACCAGTCGAACTGTGGCACATACTCATGAACATAAACAATCTGAAGCTGAAAAAGAAAGAAAACCAGAAGATCTCAACCACAAAACATCTCACCATGAAGAAAAAGACATGAGTGGTAAAGAGTACGTGACTGAACTTGCACAACATGGTAAGATCGCCATCACAATCCGTCTACATCAGAAAGATGGACATGATGGAAGTTCATCTAGTACTGCAGAAGTTGTCAAAACTTCTCAGGCCCTTTGTGCTGAAGATACAAAACCATTTCTTTCCCTTCCCACTGAAAAAATAAAAGATGAAGTACCACCAACACCACCAACAACTTCAGATGTATTTCTTACTGGGCCTTGTAAGAGTACACGAAAGGCAATTCAGCTTCAGTCACAGATTTCCAAAACCTCAGTGGATGAAATTATTGAGGAAGTTGTCAAGAGATATTTTATACATCCAGATCCCTCTGAAGGTAACATTGAAACTGCAGGAAGTAGTCAGAGAATAAGTCGTAGAACTCGGGCACACCGTCGCAGTGAAGAAATTATTACAAGGGTAGAAGATACACATCAGGAAATAGAGTCCCCTTTAACTAAACATGAGCCAATGTTTATTATTCCAGATAATGTTGTAAAGGATCCTCTTTCAGACCCACTTAAAGTATGTAATACACAAGCTGTAATTACTAGCACTGCAGATTCTTCAGGCAATAGTTCTGAACCTGAAACATCCAAGCCTGAAACCAGAATGCTTCTTCGATCATATCGAATCACAAGATCAACATCTAGACTAGAATCAAGTTGTGAAAGAAGTATCTCACCTCGTGGTTTATCTGATCAAATACAAGAGCCAATTGTTAGCCAAGCTGAAGCTAAATCACCTTCTATGTCCATATCAGCTAGTAATGACAGTGGACCTTCTGTGAATCCTCTTCCTGTCCTAAAGGTTGAACTTCCTCAGTTATCCTCCACTATTGCAACACAGGTTGTTACCACTTCTGTGGAAAACACTAAAGTAATAGAAAAAAAGACAGAAAGCTTACCTTCACTTTTGGAAAAAGATGATGATACGGACTCTCGTTCTAGTCCTATCGTGCTGATAGATCCAGTGACTGGATTTTTAACACCTGTTAATAAGAAAGGAGAACCCACTGGTGTCATACGAGAGACTTCTGAAGTATCTGATGGATCTACAACCTCATCTTTTACAGAACGCAGGCTTACTGGAAGCAAGTCCAGTGTAACTACAATTGTTACACACTCCAGTAACACTAGTACAAATTCAGGAGTACTCACTTTACTTGAGCATACTGGTGATACACCAGGAACCACTGGGACCTACCCTCAAGTTCTAAATCCTATTGTGATAGAACGTAAAATCAAGAAGCAAGAGAAATCTTCATCATCACAAATCACAGCAAGTAAAACTCAAGAAACGCAAGTGATAACCACAAATACCACTACAGAAAGTAGCTTACAGTCATTCAAACATGGATCAGTTAATATGAAACATAATTCAGTGATTTCACCAACAGTTACCTCTTCCATACCTGTTTCAGATTATACTGGAACTACAAGCCCAGTTACAATCACATCATCAATGTCTTGTTCAAATACGTCAAGAAAAGACCTTACTATTGGACAACCATTTGTTCCAATAGCTCAACCCATGCCTGGATTACCAAGCACTGCTTCCTCACC
This sequence comes from Limulus polyphemus, assembly GCF_000517525.1. Classification (NCBI taxonomy): domain Eukaryota; kingdom Metazoa; phylum Arthropoda; class Merostomata; order Xiphosura; family Limulidae; genus Limulus; species Limulus polyphemus. The sequence continues at coordinate 142,286 of NW_013667922.1, forward strand.
ATATACATCATCTTTAGTGGTATCAGTACACCAAAGTCATAGATCACTCAAGTCTTCTGTAATGACTACCAGTAGTTCACAGGCATCTCTGCCTAACTATTCACCTGAAGTCAAGACAACAACACACAATATTGCAGATACTTCTGTTGGAAGAGCCCGTACTGTTCATGAAGTACCTTCTTTAAAAGCTGAGGTTTGTATATAGTTGGTGATTTATAGAAGTTTGTATAGATATAAAAATGAAAATATAATTAGCAAAAATGCATTTCACTTAGTAAAAAATTCTCTGTAATTAACTTCTGTGTATTTACTGGCATTGATGTAAAGAGAGTGGAAAATATAATGATCAAAGAAAATGAGAATTTGGGAAAATATAGATTAAGGATCAAAGAAAATCAAAATATGTCAAATGACATACCTTTTACTTACCAAAATATGATGAGAACAGTTTTCATAGTGTAAATTAATTTTTTTTTTTTTGAGCATTTTTTTTTTTTTTTGAGTGAACAAGTTATACAAAGTAAAAGCGAAGCTTTTAGAATGTACGTTATTTACATTCTAAGAAAGTAGCTTTTTGTAAGTGAAAATAATTGTATATGCATGTATAGTCATAAAATTCTATTTTCTTCCATCTCCCTTGTCTTAGCAAGTAAACTTAAATTTTCAGAGTGAATGCTACTTTCAACTGAATTTTATCTTTTAACTAAAAGTAAATCCACATAAAATAATACCTATGTTTACAAATAGTAGTTTCTAATGCTATTTCTTCTTCTTCTTGTAGGGGAATTCGACAATTGGGCATGTGGATGAAAATGTGGAATCTGTTAGAACTAGCACACAAGCAAAGACAACAATAACAACTCATCCTCCTCCATCATCAGAGCCTAAAAAATCAGAGACAAGTGTGCTAACCTGTTTTAGTAATATATCTGCTCCACCTAGCTCCAAACTTACTTACACTACTTCTGTGGAATTTACAAGAACTGTTCAAGAGACAGCTCCAAAAACCCTTGCTGTACAACCAAGGGTTTCAATGAAACAGGAAATGAAAGGTATGAGCCAGCCTCCTATCCCATCACCAAGCAGCATGGAACCAGCCACAACAGCAAGTACAGGAAAAAGTGGGCATCCTTATGCACCTAAACAGAGCCCATCTTACTATCATCAGCCTACCTTTCCAATGGGTCCTCATGAAACAACAGTGGTTAGTTTTAATCATTGACTTTTTTTTAGTACGTAGAGCTTTAGGTAATTTTTAAAATGTCCTTTTTTTGTCTTTCTTTTCTTATTATACATGCATGTTATGCTGAATGGAGTACATAGTTTTAGAATACAATATTTGATTTGTTTTCATGTCCACATGATTCTTACAATCTTTTACTAAGCTGCCATTTGAGTAATCATGGTTATGAAGTTTAACTCTTTTTTTAAATTTTTAGACTTATTTATTTAATTCATGAAATGTAAAGAGTTGTGCAACAAACATCAAGACCAAAAAATCATGTTTGACAGTATGAAAACTGATAACATTTGCAAACAAATACTGTATTATAAAATGATTTTTAAAATTCACTTGGTATTGAAGTCCTAAATTTATTGGTTTACTTGCTGAACAACAACAAAACAAATTGTAATCTGTACTGTCTGAAGGCCTGGCATGGCCAGGTGGCTAGGGAGCTTGACTCGCAATCTGTGGGTCATGGGTTTCGAATTCCTCGTCTCACCAAACATGCTCACTTTCAGCCATGGGGGCATTATAATATGACAGTCAATCCCACTATTCATTGGTAAAAGAGTAGCCCAAGAGTTTGCGGTGGGTGGTGATGACTAGCTGCCTTCCCTCTAGTCTTACACTGCTAAATTAGGGACGGCTAGTGCAGATAGCCCTCGTGTAGCTTTGCGCGAAATTCAAAAAACAAACAAACAGACAGTCTGCATCTACTTCAAATTATGTGAAATTTGGATCGGGTTGGTTAAATCCATTTGTTGTTGAGTAAAAAGACTAGAAGTTCCAAGTATACAGTCAAAAGTTTACAAAGTATTAACAAACATACTCCCAAACATATTAAAGATTATTTATCGATTTACAAATTAAATCACTTCAAACCTTTAGAATTTGGATTCGTGGCATATTACAGTGAAAGAACATGTCTTTTTTTCATACTGTCAAGACAGAATTGATATCAAGAGGAAGTGGAAGATTAATTAATTATCAATTTGATTAGTCTGTTACTGTTCTAAGTTTAGTGCAAACATTTAATTGAATTTACATCTTGATAATAGAGTTAGCACAAAGGATCACATATAAAGTGTAATAAACTTAAAAACTCAGGAGAACAAAGAATAGTCAACTATTTGAAAGTGCTCGAGTTTTGGGTCTTATGTTAAGTTTCATTGAACTTACATATATGCTGGAGATATATAGAACATGCACACCAAAAGTTAATGGGGAAAAGCTTGTTATTTATTTTGTCATTGAAAATTAATTTTCAATATTAATTTTAAGATTAAATGTCAATAATCAAATGTTATTGTATTATTATTTATTAACCAAATAATTTCTTTTTATGTTTACTATGCTTCTCGTTAGGAAGAAAACTTGTAATTTTCAGTATACCTATTAATCATTTTATGACATAGGATTTTTTCTCTTTATGATAGTTAATATGGTGAATATACAACTGATGAACTAATTAAATAATCATTTATCTTTTAATTCAGCATCCAGGTCCATCAGTGCTTGCCTCTACCTCTAGTGGAGGAGTGATTGCAGAACTATTACAGAATCCTCATTTACTACAACAACGGAAAGAGTACTTAGCAGCTCAGCATTGTGTTAGTGCTCCTGGTACTCAGATATCAGAAAGATTGACTAGTCAAGTTTGTCGTTCTTCAGGCCCTGGAGTTGGTCCTATACATGGAGACATTGCTGTTCGTCTGAGTAATCCAACCCCACCTCACACTCCGACTCCTCCAGTAACGTCATCATCACATTCCTTGCAAGCACAGGAACTGCATTCAGCACACTTGGCACAAGGATTACATCTTCGACACCCAAGCCAAGCTTCTCTAATAATGGCACCACCACCACCTTTAGGTATTCACCCCTCTGATATTCCTGCATATGTTCACATGTATGCAGCTGCCTCTCATCCTCATTATGCAGCCTTACACCCAGAGCTAAGGGCCCAACATGAGGCACAGGCCAGGGCTGCTGTTGCTATGGGCATGACCCAAAGATTTGGTTACCCACCAATTCCTACTGCAGCAGGCTTTAGACAACCGGTAGATCCCCTCATAGTGCACACTGCTCTATCAGAGGCCAAATCTGAAAACAAATCAAATCAGAGAACAGAAGAGAAGCCAATGTCTCATAAGACAACAAAAGTTAAACAAGAACTGAAGACACCTTGTACTGACCACAGATCTCATGAAGATCATGAGCAACATCAACCTCATAGTTCCGTGGAAAGTGCTAAACAGCATGTAATTACCCCTGGTCACCCTGTTGGGGCTGGAATTCAGCCATCTGGACACTGTTCACCTGCAGTTCATCAATTAAGTCCTCACATATCCATATCTCAACACGAACGAATAACTGATTCTCCTGCTGTAGCTAGTCCATATGCTTCTGGTCAGTTAAGACATCCACCTTCCCATCTCCCCGTATCAAGGGTGGAAGATTCCAAATCACTAGAGTGCACACCTAGATTATCACTTCCCAAGTCTGAAGCAGAAAGTGAAATGAAACCCCCTGCTGCTCACCAGAACCCTCCAACCACAATTCCCTATCATACCTTGGAAATGAGAGGGGCATCTGGGCGTTCAGGTCCTGCCATAGGTGCTCCTGCTCCTGGACATCTAGAAGGTCACCCAGTTCCTGACCGAGCTCATGCTGTCCTGTCCTTGAAGAGAGATGTACCTCCACATTCACGAGAACATCACATGGTACCTGGAGAGCCTCATCCTATTTCTGACACCCTCAAGAAATTGCCAACTCATTTAATACCATATGCTCACCAGAGTTTACCAGTTTCTTCAGGACTACATAACCTTAGTACCACCTCATCTCCACTACCAGTAACAAGTGTGAATCCAGTTTTAAGCCCGAAGGGTCCAGTTCCTTCTCTACGGCCTCCATCAGCTTCTTCTTCTGGTGGAGAGGTGATAAGTTCTAGGCGAGGCAGTGTCCACATGATACCCCAAACAGGGTCGGAAGCTCCACTTTCAACTCCTCCTCCTGCACATGCCATGTCTCAGCAAACAGGAGTACCTCGGGCACAACCACAGACCCCACCACATGACAGTCAAGTGCCTCCCCAGGGTGACTCCCTCCTCTTACAGGTATGTTGAAGAACCCAAGGAATTTGAAATTAAAATGGATATGTTTACTAAACCTTCAAAAACACTTAACTATAAATTATATTTCTGTGGAACTATTTTACAGGACTGAAATTATGATGATATACATGCATATTAATTGATGTAATATTTAACACTTTTGGAAGTCAATTGCTACTTCGTATATTGCATACTCTTTTCTTTAAATACTTTATGGGTATAATGTTATTAGAATGTTTCCATAAACACTGTTTTTTATTAAAAAAATGCATTTGCTGATGTTGGAACTGATAGTGGTTCCATAACAATTCTGATTGTACACATTATTAATGAGTATAAAAAAAAATATTGTTTAGCAGCTAATTCTTTTTAATATACTCATTGAAGCTTTTATAGGTTGTTCCTGAGTTATCTTTTAACTCCAGTGCCCAAATTCAGAACTACTAGCCTAACAGGACAGTTAGATTTATTTACTTTTGCTGTGCTATGTAGTTTTGAACTGAAATACCTTCTTTTTTTAAGTTTCAAAAGATGCCTATACAGGGTATCCTCTCTTATGGTTGCTTGATCTTTAGTTAAATGTTTTAATGTACAATTGTCAGATAAGATGTTATTTGTTTTAAAGTGTTATCATCTTTATTTAAAATAGTTATGCAATTTCTTATATCTTACAATGGTTGTCTCTCTTGATGTTTTTAAGCACTTTCCAATATTTCATGTTAAATTATATGGTAATCCAAATTACATAAATAATCTGTTAGTTGTATAAAATTATTTGGCAAACAAAATTTCAATCTGTTGCTAATGTTTGGTGCTCAACATTATTTAAAGTATTTAAAAATGAAAAAAAAAGGACCAATTATATTTATATGAGTTGATTTAACTTGCTTGACTTATAACTATGCCAGTTTTAGTTTCAATTATTTGTTGTACATTACTGAAATCAGTGCAGAAAGATTCTGAAATATCATTGTGTTGGGTAGACTTAAATCTTTAACTATGCTGTTTCACATAGTTGACTTAATCAGTTGGGAAAAGACTGTAATGAAGTGTTACATTAACAGTTATGATTTAAGTTACTTATTAAAGGTTTGTAATGCATCCTGCACTAGACCTTAAACGTTTTTAGATATTGTTTACTTCTCAAATAGTATAATGTACACGTTGTGGCATCTCTTGTGTATTCTACAAAGCTGCAGGTTTTATAAAATTCACAATACCTCTACAGAGATATCCAGTTATGTGGCAAGGATTGTTGGCTTTGAAAAATGATCAAGCTGCTGTACAGATGCACTTTGTCTCAGGAAATCCTCTCATTGCTCAAGCGTCTCTACCACCAATGACAGAAGGTGGTACTCCTCCAGTAAGAATAGCCCAAAGGATGAGATTGGAGCAAAACCAGTTGGAGGGAGTGGCCAGGAAAATGCAGGTGTGTATTAATTTTCATATAACAAATGATTGTGTTTATTTCATCTTAAGATAAACTTGTGCATTTACACAACTGAGATTTTAATAGTATATACATTTTATTACCAAACATCTACACTTGTTCAATAGAAGAAAAAAATCAGGGTTCAAATAATGGTTGGACAACAGTCAAAATCATAACACATTTTATTTGTGGTCTGACATATTTACATGAGCTTAGTCTAAAATATAGTTTTGGGACCCTAAAACAAAATTTTTAGCCACCAAATTAAATTCTTAGTCATAAATATTATTCACCAAACACTGGACTGAAAATTGAATTTGTAAGAAATAAAGAGCCAAATATGATGTGTGTTTGTATGCATGGCCATACCTTGGAAGTGTTATTGATATAATATATGCTCAGTTTGTTATTTTTAAATATACACAGTCTTTTGTCATTGCCTAAGCATACAGAGATTTTATACTAATCTAACAGTAGTTATTTTCATTGGGTTTGAACATAGGTTATTATCTTTAAATCAAGTAAGATCAGTTTACATCCTGTACATTAGACCTATCACAAGTTATTAACATATATATATTGGTACAGCTACTTACTTTACACAGCAGCAATCAGTGACTTGAAAAGTTTCACGTAGCATATTCACCAGTTTTGTTTAAATACATTTTTTCCTAATATGATTCCTTAATATACTGCTGAAATATGAAATCATCTGTTTGTACACTGGTCATTATAATGTATCAAAAATGGGCTTTGAATGACTACTTATGAAATCATAATGAGTGTGAAACAAAAAACTAGAGTCTCTCAAGCATTGTATTTCCTATTGTGTGCATTTTTGGTAAGGAGTATCAGGCAGGCAGTAGCACTGCCTATGTAGGGATGGCCTCCTCAATAGGTCTTCAGAACTTTACAATACTATACAGTGTTTCCTTTTATAACAATATCTATGTGATGACTGAGTCACAAGTTCTGAGAATGTCTGTAAATTTGGATTTCTTGTTGTTCTTTTTTTTCTTATACATTAACTCAAAACCAAAACAGTGGCATCAACCAATTTCACTGAGGTGGCATAGTTTCAAATGGGGTATCCCCTTTTATAAATATTATTAACTAGTAGTAATTAAAAAAAAATCATAATTCTAATGTAAACGATGTTATCATTACCCCTTGAAGTACAGGGTGAAATGGGAATGACCAGCTAATAATAGATAAACAATAAATATTACAGTTGGACCCTTATTGTATTTAAAACCTGGTTATAAATACAACCTTTCTATGTCTATTGGAATGCTGCAATAAAAAACTTTTCAAAAAAAGAAGTAAATGTAGGAATTGCTAATATCAATCTTTTACAAAGAATGCAAACAAGATAGTAATGGTGGCACTTGCATCATCCCTACATAATTAGCACAGGCACACAGTGTAGTAGAATGTTAACAGACAAAAGTAGGATAAATTAAACTCAATTGTGATTGAGTAGTTATATATATTGCTATATGTTAATTCTTGCCTGTGCCATCCTTATTATCATGCTTACATCTTTTGTGAAGGATTGGTATTAGCAATCCTTACATTTACTTCCTTTTTTGAAAAGTTTTTTCTTTACTTATACATGTAGAATTAATATCTGTTGACTGTTTGCTGAAACACTTCACAAGAAACTTTGTATTTAAACATTTTTAACTGTTCTGCAAGTTTTGATTTTAAAAATAGTATATCTAATGTATTTGGTGATGTTACTTACATGAAAGCAGATGTAGTATAAGCATTGCACAACCTTATAAATATCTACTGACACATTACATTGTATTGTTATCAGGTTAAAAACTTTCTACTTCATAAGTATTCATTACTGTAGCTTTTGACTGTTGAATTTTTTCCTCTTTTTTTTCTTTTAATGAGACCAGTGCCCATAAATGTTGACTACAAGTTTTTAAGTAAAATGTCTTTTCTGTACCAAAATAATTAGGATCTGTGTTCATGTTCCTTTCTCCCAGTTATCTGTTGATCAAAATAGCTACTTGTCTACTTTTTCCTTTTGGCAAATTTAACCACCTGGCAGTATTCTATGGAAAATTTAGTTTTGTATTAATTACAAAAATTCATTTCTTATTAAATAAAAGCTTCTGGAAAGTAAAAAAAACAAAAAAACTATCGTGGCTTTACTTTATAGAAGTTCTTAATTGGTTATAAACATTTTAGAACTGTAAATGAAGAAATGTGTACATTTTTAATGTACATATTGTTCAAACTGCAAAAGAAGTTTTAAATGTATCAGTAGATAATTTAGTTATATAACATTTTCTTTGTTCATATTCAGATGCTAGAAGAGCATTGCATTCTCCTGGCATTACCATGTGGACGTGATCACATGGATGTTCTTCAGCAGTCCAATAACCTTCGCAACGGTTTTATCAATTATTTGCAATTGAAGCAGGCTGCTGGTATTGTTAATGCAGCAGCCCCAGGCTCCCAGCAGGTAAATATAAGTTGCCTTTTCTTATTTTGTCCATTGCACCTGTAACATTTCATTTTTCTACTCTGTGTCCCTTTTATTCAAGGAGCAATATTAAATTGTGATCTTGACTCTTTTTTTTTTATTTTACTAATTAAATTTACAATTATATATTTTGAAAATTTTTCCTAAGTAATTTTTTTAAATGCATGTTTCATACAATAAATTCCAAATCACCAGATGGGGAATAAGATGATTATATGTATTAGTAACTTTTTTTTACATCATGCTTTGAATTATCATTGTAATTGATTAAAGATTCTTTTTCATATCAACATTATACTTGAGAAAGGGTTTTATTCTTTCCAATTTAGCCTGCCTACGTGATCCACATTTTCCCATCCTGTGACTTCTCCAATGAAAATATGGCACGAATTGCCCCAGACTTACTTCACAGTGTGAGTGACATTGCCCATCTTTTAATAATAATTGCCACTGTGTAATGGAAAAAAAAAAGGGGGAATATTATACAACTCGGACTGACTGACCTTTTAGTATCAACAATTTATGGTGGGTTTGTAATCCAAGACATCCCATCAAAGTGATACCTGTTATGGAAAGCATCATTGGCCTCGTACTGCTGTATTATTCAAAAATGAAAGCTTAACAACTTTTTTCAGCCAGTGTTATTGTATTTCCTAGCTGAATGTGACCTTCCGGAACTGTCCAGGACTCTGTACTAGAGGATTGTGTTAAATGTAATGTTGCTGTTATATTTAGCTGTATTTCTGAATGTAACTGATGTACCCATGTTGTTACAGCACAAATGTTATGTTTAAATTCTTTAAAAAATAATCTTTTTAGGATCTAGGAACACAAATACAAAAGAAAGTTATTTGGTAAGAATTGCAAAGTAAGCACCTGGGCATGTGTGATCTTTGTTTTATTTTGAAAGATAAGTTTGTGAACATGTTTTTGTTTATAGCTGCTCTCTGCAGAACTTTTAACTTCTATCAAATGGTAAGTTAAAGCTCCATTCTGTGAATATTTTGTGTTACACCAAATTGTAAGATTTTCTTAATCTCTTCTTTGCCTCTTTTTACTCTAAGCTTAAATGTTACAAGTTCCCAGAAGAAAAAAAAAAAAGTGACTGTTGTCAGTTGTATTATATTGAGATTGTACTGAAATAGTTGCAATCATAACAGGCCTAACAAACTAAAAAATGTTTTGTGTGTAAATGTAAAAACATTTGTCCTAAATGTGTTTCAGAAGAAAAATTTTGAAGTTATGGAATGTGGTTGCAAAATTTGAAGGATAATTGTATAGTGAGATATTGTACAGTGTAAATATAACAGATTAATGTAGTTAACAAAAAAAACAATACATTTTGTGTTTGAAAGCCATATTTCAGGGAAAGTCCAATTTTAGCATGTATTTTGCATTTAGTTAGGGCTAAATGTAGAAATGGATGATAATGCTAAGACACAGAATTGCATGGAACCCAGTGTCATGTATATTATGAACTCTTGTGTTGTTATGCTGTCTTCTGATTTCTTTGTAGTATAGAAAAGATCTGGGAGGAAGCTAGCTACAAAAAAAAAAAAAAGAAAAAAAGCAGATATAGTAAATATCCATTGCCATATTATATTGTGATCACCACATATGAAGATGAACGTTTAAGGTAAATTGGTTGGGATTACATTGAAAACCTACTTGTTATCATGCTGTTGTTTTTGTACAGCCAGTGGAAGGTTCTTTTGTGTATCTATTTATGTCACCACCTGAGGAACAGTATTTTTTTCTTAAATACCAATAGTTTCATCCAACGTGTACAGGCATTGTAGAAATAGTTTGTTTTTCTTCCCAGAATGTTAATATTATGGTGTAAAATGTTATTACTTTAGTTTGACGAGTAATTGGTATTGAAGTGACATCTGTATAATTTGTATATACATGTATTGTATTCGTACCTGTACATTAATTCACGATGTTGTCACACTTGTTATCACCAGGTCATTACTTTCAAAGTAAAAAAGCTTGTAAAGTTGTTGAAAAAAATGTCAGATACTTTCAAATTAATCTTTGTCTTTGTGCCTTTGATATCTCACTTGTTCACAAAAAAACACCCACTTAAAGTAGGAACACTGATGAATTGTGCCATAAGCTAAACTAGGATGAAAACAAACTACTTAGTATGGTAAAAAAAACCCGAAGTTTACTCATAAAGACTAAGAAATTGCTTAATTCTGTAATTTGTCTAAAATTAGTTTTGTTCACTTTTTACTAGCAATATATATACACACAAAGTACTTGTATGGAAAATCACTTTGGTTGATAGCCAAAAATATTTCTCAAATTATGCACTGGTAACACAAAATAGTTATATACTGTAGAGATGCAACACAATTTCAGAAAATAATAAATAAAAAGAGTAATTCTGGAGTTTCACATGCTCTAGTTTGTTTCCAAATTTGGCTACTCCCAATCTCCCTCTACAAACAGATTTTAATCCCCAAAATATTCATAAACATCTGAATTCAACATTAAATTATTACTTCAATCCTTGTTGCCTTTCTCAAAACTCTCTCCAACAACTTAATGATTTTTTAAGAAAATTGTACCAAAACAGCACAATGCTTCAAATGGAAACCTATACGTTTTGGACAAACAAATTTCAGCATCCTATGTCCTGAAAATATCCAGGACTTAGGAAACTCCTTTACATATGCACACATGAAAAAGTAATTAGCAATTTTATTTTTATAAGGGTTTAAATTTAACCATTTAGTCTGTCTCTAAATTTGATTTAAAATTTTTTTTTTCCAACAAACATTAAAATGAAAGAAAAAACCTCCACTACAATTGTTTCAAAGTAACATATAATTTTGTCATAAAAGGACATGTACAGGGTTGAAAGTACTGCAACTATCAGGAATACTTTATGTATACTATGTCATTTATTGTTACTTTCATTAACCACATGGATTATGCTAGTTAGCATATGAAATGTCATTACAAGCTGAGGTACTCGTCCTTTATACATGTTATGAACTTTTAAAAAAATGTGCAAGTTGATACTATGATAAATAACACAAAAATTCTAACTCATTCACACAATTTATTTATAACATAAAATATTGTTACATTATTCATTATTACCTCACCAAAAGTTTTGTATATTCTTAAAACATGGTATACACTTTGGGATGGTCAGGGTGACTTTGTAGGAAGAGGTAGCTGAAAAAGTAGTGGTGGTAGATGCTTTCAACACCCATATCTTAATGTCCTTCCAGTGTTTCACTTGATTATGTATTGACAAGCATTAGCTATAGAAGTGTCTTACAGGCCAAAGTAGGAAGTGAGTATAACAAAATGTTTCTTCGTATCAGCCTTATGGTGGCTGTGGGAGTTGAAACTTCAGCTGAATATACATAGTATTGAGATAGCAGCAGGCATTATTTTTTCATTGCATTCCTACATAGTGCTAGTGCACTCTCCGAGGTATAAAATACTTTTGTGTGCCCCCCCCCCCCCCATGTTATAGAAAATTTAATACAGTCTTCATGTTTTTGGTGTAAGGACATGGCACCATCTATGAATGTAGTTAATGTTAACTTTTGTCAAAAATAAATGCTCAATAACAGCAATAATGGGAGTGAAGGGGTTGTGACCCCCTTCACCCCCAAATTAACATGCCCCTTGTTACAAACTATCATCTCAAAGGTTTGGTTGAGAGATAGATCAAGGAAAAAAAGTTTTTTTGTGCTTTATATATATATATATATATTTATATTTAATGGTTCTAAAATTATGACCAAAAATATCAACAGTGAGGCTACCCAACTGATGAAACAATGTATTCTAATCTTTTGAAGTATAAACACAAGAAAAGTATACTTAATTAACTATACTGATGACTTGTGTTGAGTTTTATTCTAAATACATAGCTTACCCTGATTAGAAGTTATTATTAATTGGATTGATACAAAAACATATTTATGTTGTTCTAAAATGAACTTTACACAAAGCATTTTATTGTATATAAAAAATCTAACAGCAACAACATGGCAGTGTCTTGCTAAGCAACATCTGATATAATTAATGAATCAGTTCTTGTTTCTAGCTGTGTTTTACTGAATTCTCCAAACATATAATTTAAAAATGTCCCGTAAATGACATTTAAATTATTCATCAAGAAAATGCTGCCGAAAGAGTGAATTCAAAGTAACTTAGTTTCTGAGATGTTCAATATAACAGATGTATAAAAGAGTGGATTACATCATTACTACTTATGACTTAATGCAAAAATGTATAAGATTGTTCTTACAAGCTTAAACTAATCAGAACCAAATAAACTGCACTTCAAGTTTACACTGACATGTAAAACTAAATAGTAGTTTACCATATACAAACTAAAACTAAGGTATATTACAGCAATGATATATCAAATTCCAAATAATTACAGTATAACAAACACTAGAAAACATTCCTTTAAATAAAAAAAAAAAACAATACCACAGACACACACAAAGTAAAAACAGAAAATTAGTGTATTTATCATTAACAATCAAATTCCTATTTAAACTACATATACAACCTTACAGTTTATCAATTATAAATATACCAGATCTCAGACAACTGCTTGTGTGTGTGTGTGTGTGTGTGTGTGTGTGTGTGTGTGTGTGTGTGTAGTAAGTATTAACGTAAAGTGTAGTTCGTAGTACATAACGTACA
>NW_013667922.1:155271-179440 GCF_000517525.1 Limulus polyphemus
CTTACTATATACTACTACTAGTTATACTATATAATAATACTAGATCTCAGACACAGTCTGTGTGTGTGTGTGTGTGTGTGTGTGTGTGTGTGTGTGTGTGTGTGTGTATATGTATGTGTAAAAGTTACAATGAGGTTCTAGTTACATAAGTACACATCCCACTGTGTATAATCTATATATATAACACTGGATGAGCTGAAAGTTAAGAAATGCAGTCTTGAGAGCCTTTAAACAAACTTTTAATTATTTATTAGCTCATTTTCATAATATAGAATATCTTGCAAAACAATGATCTGATCAAAGATGATCAGAGCAGGCTGATCACAGGAAAACATGGAGCACACTATGTATTCAGTTTCTATCCCCTTTGTAGCATTAAAACCCCCCAAAAAATCTCATTTTCAAATATCTTAAAAAAATCTTTTTATGTAAATGACACAACAAGCAAATTTAGAGAACTATCTACAATTTTTTTTATATTTCCAAAAATCTAGGTATTTTTTTTATATTTTCACATGGTAGTGTTACAAAACAAACAGGTGTTCAATTTAAACTTGATACATGTAGAAATTCAATATAACACTGTACTTCTTGGCATAGCAGCTCCTACTTTCCTTGTTTTTAATAACAAATAACTCAATTAGTGGCATTCTTGCAAGCAATAATAGCCTCTTCACCAACAGCAGACAATACTGTCACCTAGTGGATAAAATACAAAATCAAGATGGAGTAGTAGTTTCATCAGTGGTAGACTTAAACATGATACTCAAACTTTCAAGCACAAGTCAAAGTTTTTCTTATGAAACTTTGAAATTAAGTCATTTGAACAGATTATTTACAAAGTTGAAAAATTAAAAAAGTACTACATGTACCAAAAAAATGAGAAGGGGGAACTTTTTTTTTAGAGTAATAAACATTCTCAGTGGGAATGTACTAAAGCAGCACTGATGCAAGCAACTAATGTGTTTGAGTGTTCCATAAGTATTGTATACTCTACTTCTTCTTTAACCCATTGACTGCTGATTTGCCCAATACGGTACGGTCTGCCTCCCGCAGTTGAATGAGAGTATGCTGTATACGGTGCGTTTAAAGCAGCCACAGTCAATGGTAAATGTTAATTTAAATAACAACATTGGTTAGAATGTTAAATATCTACTTCTTTACCTTTTTATTGTTATACTTAAAGATTATTTTGCATTTTTACTTTAGTCTACAAATTTAGGACTAAGCTATCCAAATCTGTTGTTAAGGATTTATGGCTTAAAATATCTGTAATAGTAAAAGTACCAGCTAGTGAAACAATGTATTCTAATCTTTATAAGCAAAAAATGTATTTAACTTGTAACAGTCATTACCAGGTTAATTTTTATTTTTTGATCAAAATAGGTAGCTTGCTGCTGAAGTAAATATTAATAACATAATGCACACAAGTATATGTTATAGCGACTGGTTACGCACACATCTTTCACATCAATCTGACTTAAAATTTACTAACTTTAGCACATACATTAAGCAAGCAATTAATTTAAATTCCCTTTTTTTTATCACTGGTTAGCTTGTTTTTTGTTTTTTTTTAATTGTTCTAAGCAAACAATTACTCAGTTACAGAACTGTTAACTGTTCCCATCCACCAGTAAGCCTATTTCTTTTTTCTCTGGTAATTCTAATTTTAGTATGGCTTTTTAATTTTTTTTGCTTACCTATTACTTAAATTTATGTAACAGAAAAATAGGTGTTCAAATAGGGTAAAATTAATTCTGTTTACACTTTGATGACTTTTTAAATTAATTAGTATATCAACACTACAGACGGTAAAGGTTGTTAACTTATCTTTTGAAGTTTACCCTATGTTTTGATATAGGTACAGGTATGCTTTTCAGCACCAAGATATCTCTAAATCCATTTTGAAGTTTGAAAGTAGCCACCTCAATGCACTTTTAACAAACGATTATGAAGAAAAAATAAATACCAACCCTTTTTTTTTATTGATTTTTAGAACTTGAATTTTGACATTGCAAAATAACTAAATACTAAAGCTTACTCATTAAATTGTTTGTTTGTAATTAAGCACACAGCTACACAATGGGCTATCTGTGCTCTTCCCACCACCAGCACATTACATTCCACCCTTTCATTACAGGCTGGGTGGAATCCACCCAGCTCGTAAACACAAAAGTATCCATGAGAGTAATTATACCATGATTTTTGATAATGTATGCATACCTTTACAAAATTTTGTAGGTTACTGGTAAACATTACAATGCTTTCGTACAGAGAATATCAGGTTTTTAAATAAAGTATTAAGATTTTTTAATTAAAGATTTTCTCATAAATTTTTTCGTTCAGAATGTTGACTAACCAACATACAAAGTAATTTTAACTTTAAGATTAAAAATATTTTTATGCATTAGACATTTTCAATTTTCATATGCGAAATCCTTATAACCTCCAGATAATTAAAAAAATTTTTTTTAAATTTATATTTTATCTGTTATTTTCAGCACTGTATCTCTGTACGTTCAATTTCAACAACTTTGTAACCTCAATACAAAAATTAGGAATAAATATAAATTATGCAATGCTTCTTTCATTCTAGAACGACTACAAATAACATGAAAACAAAAATGTTTAGTCTAAATAGCTTAAATTTCAGAACATTATACATTTATATATATATATTTATTTTTATTATATTGACCTTTCACAGCCTTGCCTGGCTAATATTATCGAAGTTGCAATGATGCAGCTCACATGCACTAATGTTACTGTATCCAAGATTACAAAACTGGCCTTTACAAAGCAACTGGTCTTGGCTGTGGTTTAGTGGACTAGTATTTTGTAAAATACAGTCACATTTCACATATAATACATTATTATTATTTACAAATAAGTTCTTTAAGTTACTTTTCTTAAAACATAGAACAGTAAATAAAGAATTATAGAAAATAATTATATCTTTCAGTTACAAACTTTACACTTGTTTGCTGCTGCTGTAGATTGCCAAGCCTTATCAAATTTCATATGTGGACGATGTGAAACGAAATTTTAGGTTTTATATATACATTTGAAATAACCATAAAATCATAAATTAATATATTGATACCATAGAATTCCACTATAATTTATCAAGCTTAAGTAACTAAACTGTGTTTGGGTCTAAAACAAATATGAAATTTTGAGCAGACTAGACTCATCTTACCATCTTGATATCATAATACTTCAAAATGGCTGAGAAAGCCACTAGGGGGGGACATTCTGAGCTTTTGATTGATTATTCACATGTCGGAGACAGAAGTACATATGGGAGTGTTTCCAAAAATGGAAAGAGGTGGACAGGGCCACTGTGTGTGTGTT
Source organism: Limulus polyphemus (assembly GCF_000517525.1). Classification (NCBI taxonomy): domain Eukaryota; kingdom Metazoa; phylum Arthropoda; class Merostomata; order Xiphosura; family Limulidae; genus Limulus; species Limulus polyphemus. The sequence goes on from NW_013667922.1 coordinate 158,626, forward strand.
TCAGTACATGAGGATATCTCAGCAAATAAAAGAGACAGTAGGAGGTTCGTATTTTATATTCTAGCTTGTCAATATCAGTAATTTGAGTTCCTAATTCACAAGAAACTATAGACTTAGTATTTTCACATCTCAAACATCTAATTTGAACCAGTGCTGCATTCGTCATACCACGTGACACACAAAAATCAATATTTAGGATTTCTTTTTTTAATATTTACTATTAAATTAAGAAATTAACTAAAGGATCATACTAAATTTGAATTATAATTTACAATTTGATACCAAACTTATTAACATACATTCATAAAATAGTAGTTCAATAAAATTTTGAATGAGAGTCTACAAATGCGATGACATGGCCTTTGACCCGTAGAGATAGGGTTAAACTAGACAATTTTGAGTGTGTGTGCTAAATACAAAATATTTACTAAAATGCAGTAATAACATCCCAAAATGCGTAGTATATTAACCTGTTGAAGTACTGACTAGAAAGTAAGAGGAAATAATTTAGATTTTTTGACAAATCTCAAATGGAAAGACCCTGTATTCTACATTTTGCGTGCAGGTTTACCTAACAATGGTAGCAAAATGAGAACACCTTGTTATACACACACGCACCAAAATAAAACTATTTACACTTATTTGTAGCAAGTATGTGTTCCAAATAAACTCTTTCTCTCAACACATTAAAAAAACATCATAATGGTGAAAAAAGCCTGAATAATGCGATTGTTTTAGATTTATGACAATAAGTAAATTTTATAATATAGTGAATTCAGCTACTTACAATAACAGATGCATCATCTTTACCAAAGTCCTCTCTTATTTTTTGTCCCAGTTCTCCATCTGGTAGTTTCAGATCATCTCGAGTATCGCCTTTGTCATCCATCAGTGAAACATAACCATCATCGCTGATGTCAATAAGCTATTTGTAATTTAGGAGAATTATGTGACCAGTGAAAAAAAAAGTTCAGAACTATGCCTAAAACTTATGTTTTTATAAAACACAAATCACTTTGGTTTGGCGTTCAAAATAATTATCAAGTGCCATGAATGATTTTTTACATGTATAGTTAAACTCAAGGTAATACTGAATCAAATTTCAATCATTTAGAATTCTTGGCAAATAAAATTTTAAACATCTCATACATTTAAATGAAAGCCTGACAATTTTTATATAAAATTATATAGTTGTAAATGTTTTTGTTATTAAGATTTGAATTACAGTTGAATCTTTAATCAACTCTAATAAACCTAATTTATTGATTTTCCAGCAAACTAAATCTATCTTACGAAAGATAAATTATTAAAAAGACTAAAAAAAAAGAAGAATTAGTATATTTCTTAACCTCTAGAAAATGTGCTTTGCATCGGTAATACAAATAGCAACTTATTTGTCACTTTAAGAAAAAAACATTTACTAATTTTCACACAAAATACTAAATCACTTCATCACTAGTTGTTTCTCCTTTCAATTTTAATAATAGCATACCTGAAAATCACTGCGATTAACATTGGGAACATCAATGTTATGAGTTGAAGGACACAAATCTTCATATTTTTTATTGGTGTAAATGTCTATGCCAACAAGATGTACCTAGGAATAAAGTTAAAAAATTTAAATTATAAATGGAAATACATTAAAATAAACTATGCATGGTATGGTAACTTCATTATTACATTCTTATTATAGAAAACAATTCTTTAATTATGAGGTTTCTTTATTTCTATAATAGGAAAGCTATGAGTAAAGAAAGTATTAAAAATCATTTTCCAATACTTGAAAGTTATATTTCCCAGGACATGTTATATAATTTTTTCATGATTCTGTACAAACAAAATTGACACCATTGTCATACAATTGAGTAAATGTTTCATTTTTATATCATAAGAAAACAGAGAAAAAAATAAAGTCAATCCAAGTGGTAATCAACTTGTATTTGTTCATTTCAGAGCAAGAATGTCCAGCTCATCCTAGTCTTGTTGTTTCTTCTTTCTTTGAACTGTTCTGTACTTTCCTCAGTTCCACTACATAAATATGACATCTCCACCTGCCTTGACATTCAGATGTCACAAAGGATTTGTTAACATTGACCTTATGAACTCCCCCAGCATTTTTGACTTAGTCATTTGTGTTTTCAACTATAATTTACCAGTTAAGGAAAAACCTGTTTCAACACTGATTTGGCTGTGAGAAAGAATAAGGAGAATTTTCACAATATTCCACAGCTCTTAGTATTTGCTGTCCTCTCCTCCTGGTATACTTAAAAGTAAATGATGATCCAAGTAGCCTGCTCTGTGATTGAATTCCTAGAAAATGCTGATACTTTCATTGTTGACAATTTCCACAACAAGGCATCAGACTCAGATTTACACTGCTATTTTAGCTTCAGTAAGTCTGCTGCAACCTGATTATCTTTAGTTGCCACTTGTGCATAAAGACAAGACAGATTTCTAGCCACCAGTTTTAACTGTCATTTTCTGCAGGAAAGTTAGAACTTCATTCTACAATAAATAAGTAGCCTGTCAGTTATTTCGTTTTCCATTTTCAGTATTTTAAATTGACTGTCAACTGAAAAACTCAAACTTATGATTAATCCATGTTATATCTTCTTTACCCCAGTTTTTAACTTTGCGAGTTTTACAGTTGTGGTTCCTGGCTGTACCACATAGGCCTTCACAAAATGCTTCATTAAAGAAGTTATCTTTTGGAGAAAGATGTCCAAGAAGCTATCATTTTGGAAAAATGACAAGGAGTGAAACAGTTTTACCATAGACTCAAAGGCCATCTTTGCAAGAATCAGAGCATTTCTCATTGTTTTGAAGAAGTTTGATTTTGGTTTGATTAACATCTTATTTTAAAGGCTTGACATACTTCACAACTGAAGGACATATCTCTAGGACAGAAACTACACTTTTTAGTCATTTATACCTATGAAACTTCAACAGACTTGCTAACAGCCAGTATAGTGATAACAATATATCACCAACTTTCATCTCAGATGCTTTTTTTTGCCATGTTTGGAAGTGCTGTGAACAACCCAAATCCCACATGATCCAATGTGTAGTAAGCCTTTTGAAACGACAGACTCACATATTTCATCAGTGATAAGACTATGTGGCTTCCAATTAAGACTGATTGTAAGAATCTACGTGAAATTAAATAAAAATGTAATATCTGCTACAACCACTGCTGATAAGGCCTTTCACCAAATACCAGGATTCATCAGGAGTCCATTCATTAAGATTTGCAACACTTTATCAAGTTCCAAATTATTGTCTTTAATTTTGTAAGTTATCTTAGGCAGCATGCCAATAACCTCTATTCAGGCCAGAAATTCTGAATTTAAGCATTTTGTGATTTGTTTCTTATTCATTACCCAAAGCATAAGTGTATATCCATTTGTTTTGTTCAACCAACTTATCAAACATTGCTAAACTAAGACAAACAGAAACTAGAAGTATGGCACAAGACCAAATAATAATGTTTCCTCTTTCCACCAGCAAACCTTTTTGCAATGGTTGAATCTAGAAATATTTAGGCAAACAGATATGTCAGGTTTTTACAACTTTTATACCTGTAGTAATTGTAAATAACCTTCATAAAGCCTCTGCTGTCAATCACTCATTTATGATAACCACATAAACATTCAAATCTGTACATCTGTAAATAAAAATAAATTGCAAGAACCTTTAAAATAAATGATACTATCATAGCAGTAGAGTAAAACATTAGATAGCACACAATGAGTTCCTACAAAATGGTTAATGCATACTTGAATAGCACCCCTGGCTATAAATAAATTGAAATATTCTGCTTGTTCAACACCTTTTAATTTGGTAGCAATCTATTACTACAAATCTTCAGTTATTTTTCCAGTATAGTTTCAACATATTTAATTTGCATATTACATCAAAAATCACATCACTGGCAGTTAACATTTCACCCAGCTGACGGATGGGTGCAAACATGTCACAAGACAAGCTAGTAAAAATCAGGTCATACGACTTATGTGAACTGCTCAAGATGCTCTACTTAAAGTTGTTAGCAGACAAGTTCAATATATATCCTAAACAGGGATGGATTAATAATGTAACACTAGCTCATAAAGTGATGTTTTTGAGTGTCTTCAAATTTACAGTATATACACTGTTAAATATACTCAAATTATTTATCAAATACCAAAAAATATTGATCAACTAAAACAGAAATATATTTGTGATTACACACACACACACAACTCATTTCTATTTACTTGTATGCATTAGTCTTGCATTTATTTGAAATTAACACTGCATTTAAGCAAATGTGGTTCCTTTGCTTCTTCTGGTAATATATACTCAAATCAACAGTCCTTGTTGTACCAACAGTAACCTCAAGCTCTGTGCAAATGTAATTAAGGAAGAAATATGAAGGTTAAGTAACACCTTTTCTTTTTCATCAGAACATCACTTAAAAATTGTTTAACACTGACCACCTAATTAATCAATTAATTAATTTTTCCTTACAACAGTTAATATTACTAAAAGATAATAACAAATATATTACATTTATAACTATTAATAATTATTATTAATGAACCTTAACATGTTAAAAGGACTAAAATAAAAATTAGAAAACTAACATGTTATTGTCATCCAAAATGGCATTTCTACTCAATTATGGTGAGTTATTATGCATCCTAGCCAGTTTCATGTAATACCATAGTGAAGATTTTCCATTAGCACTCTTCAACAACCTTAACATGTTGTTATAGAGTGGTCTTGCCAATATTAAAAATACCTATTGATTTGCAACACAAAGGACATCAAGCTTCTTGACCTGATGATCTTGAATGTTCAATCCACTTTCTATAATTGTTATGGGTCATCCATGCATCTTGAAGTTTCGATGCACACAGCATTTTTATACACAAGTTATCCCTAGAGAATTTTAACTCTGTAAATATACTGGCAGAATTCCACCCATCTTGGTAACACTCAGATTTTTCCATAAGTGTGAAATCTAATTCTTAAACAACATGTTTTACGAAGTTAAAAAAAATATACACTTCAAATAAGGTATGTTCAATTTCTTATGAAATCTTAAGTTAAATTTTCAGTTATATCTATCAATATTCCATAATTCATGAAAGTTTTATAATTCTATATTTTATAAAAGTTTTTATTTGTTTTGTAGATTATTTCATTACTTATATATATAAACATACATTATGAATAAGTGAGCACCACAGCATGACATCTGCAAATTACAACACAGCTCTGCTACTGAAATACACAATTTGTTTACTTACAAAAAAGAAGAAAGAAAGAAGAGAGAGAGAATTTATAAAATTAAAAAATTATCAAACAAAAAATAGAGGCTTTAAAATAAATATTCAAGATGCATTATAAGGCCAAGAAAATGAAATACTAAGATTTGGTTTGTTGTGAATTTCGTGCAAAGCCACATGAAGACTATTTGGGTTATCTGCCTAATTTAGCAGTGAAAGGCCAGAGAGAAGGTAGCTAGTCATCACCACCCACCTCCAACTCTTTTACCAATGAACATTGGGACTGACCATTACCTTATAACGCCCTTATGGCTGAAAGGGTGAGCATGTTTAATAGGATGGGGATTCAAACCCGCGACCCTCAGATTGCAAGTCAAGCTCTCTAACCACCTGGCCATGCCAGGCCAAAATATTGAGAATTCCATAACTTCCACAACATGTATGAACACTACAAATAATTCTCTTATTCCAAGTTCCAGAGATTCATTTCATACTTTAATTAACTTTTAATGATAAAACACTAAAAACAATCAAAACATTGCTTCTTGATGTATATGATAAACAATATAGCATACACAAAACATCTATAATGTTCTGTATGAAAGATTAGCCTATACGACACAACAAAAACTAATGGTAATGGTACATAGAACAAATTTACTACTCACATCTTAGGACAAGTGTAAATTTAAAATGAATAGTCTGAACTATGTGTGTCAGTTGAAGTGTGTTCACTAACAGTCAAATTACATGTATGTGCATTTATCAGGAAGCATGATGAGTAAATACACTTATATAATTATGGGTGCATTATCATAGCAACGTTTTGCATAAAATGTTCTCCTACATGTATCCACAAGCAAGGATCGAAATATTACATTCCCAAGGAATTTAACTTTGCTTAAGAAATTTCATCTTTTTAGTTAGCTTTCCTGATCAGGAATGCATGGTCTATCCATATTCCTTTACTTATGACCAATGAAAGTGAATATATTGCATGGATTAAATTTTAAGAAATTCACGAGGAAATGCAACTTAATACGAGGAGATGTAATCTTCCTGATAGCTTTCCCTCTAGTGAATGTAATTTTATTTCATTATTTCTATTTCTGCTATAAGGGAGCATGTTGAGTAATTATTAAATTTAAGTTTCATTGTTTCCGGACCTTCTAAAAATTATGTTGGTCAACACAGTTGATTCTAATCAGTATGAGACTGACGACAATTGAACCCCCACTACACTTAGGAAGTTACCTAGACATAGCTAAGCATTCTAAACATTACAGAAGTTAACAATTACTACTTTTGCACAATAAATGACAACAGATTGTGGAACAGAAGCAAAGAAATAGACTTTCAGTTTTCAAAACAAAAGTAAGTTTTAATGCCATGTACAATCTTTGTCCCACAAAGTCTATCAACAGACAAATAGTGCTTTGCAAGTAGTATAAAGCAAAGCAATAAAAAACAACTACACTGAATTTTATTTTTAGCAAGAAGTAAAACTTAGTAAATAATGTGTACCACAACCAGATAAGCCACTGTTCACTTGCATCACAATCAAAACATCACACAATGATTTAGGGCTAGAATTTTAGTATGTAAAAACCCTTAATGCTTCTCAAATGCTGTTACCTAAAAAATAAAATTGATTTCTTACCTTTGCGTGACCATGTTTTCCAGTTTTTGAAGTGCTCATTTCCATAATTTTACAGGGGCGATTCTTCAGCATTACATAGCCATTTTTACGCAAGGAGGAGCACTGAACTGGGTAAGTGTGTGAAGCACCAGCACTTGCCTTGTCATAAACAGTATCATCTTCCATTTTAATCTATGCTGGTAGCTCTGAAATCAGTGAAGATCAGAATGTATTATCAAATACAACATCCCATAGAAAACTGACATTTACTTGTCTTGAAAACACTTCAAACAAAACTTATGTTCACATCTTCCTGGAACTGTTGACACTATTTGCCCTACAGCACTCTTAAACTTTGTGTCAGTGACTTATATGAGCATCATTAATGTTAACTTATGAACAAAATATGTTACATAGATCAAAGCTAAAAATTACCCAGTAACAAATAGCTAATTCATATCACAACTGATATACCAGGAGTCTAGATATAAGAGTAAGAAAGAAAAACATATACCCAAAAAACAAACTATGGATACAGTACTTTCTGAATTGTCAAGAAATAAAAATTATGTAATGGTAGCTCCTGCTTTATTTATTTATCTTTTAACTATGTAAGTAAGTCCAAGTACGTTAATAGTCTTACCAATTGGGAAAACTTCGCTTGTTAAACAAAAACTTACTATGTTAAACTTCTGAAATTAAGAGAGAGATCAACTTAAAACTAAAATGTTGAGCCTCATGATTTGTTTAACTTATAAACTTAGTTAAGACTTGGAGACTAGCACTACCAGCAGCTCAAACTTCAACAGAGTTCAAGTTCATAATTGGCTCATTAAATTTAGTAGGCTACCATACAAAGGTATGGGGAGCTACAAGTAAAAAAACCAGGTTGGCTCACAAAGAGTTTAAGAGATAAAATTAAAGAAAAGCAAATATAAATTGACCAGTATGACAGGAGATTTAGAACATTATTGAAGATAAAGAAAGTAGGTGAAACAGGAAATTAGGACATAAAAAGGATGTAAGAGAAATGGTTGGCTGAAAATGTAAAAATTAACAGTAAGGATTTCTTTAAATACATTAAGGGTAATCAAAATGTTAGGATGGAAATAGGACCCTTAAAGGATGATAAAAGAAGGCTAGTATCTGTTGATTATAAGATGGCTGGGTTATTAAGTTTTACTTTTTCTTTAGTTTAAGCAATATTCCACATCTTGATCAGTTGATAAATGGAAACAAGTTCAAACAAGATGACTGCATTAATTCTGATCTGGTTAAGAAAAAATTGGGAAGTTTAAAAACGATAAGGCTCCTGGGTCAGATAATATTTCCCCAAGGATTTTGAAGGAGGTTAAAGATTGGATATGTGAGCCACTTGCTAATTTTTGTCAGTCCTTGAATAGTACCAGAGGATTGGAAGTTAGCTAATGTAACTCCTCTTTTCAAGGGAGGTGATAAAAATTGTCCCAGTAATAATAGACCCATTAGTTTTACATCAGTTGTGGGAAAAGTTTTGGAAAGTCTGATAAAAGATGTTTTGCAAAGTCATTTAACAAAGTTCAGAATTTTATTGGATAGTCAACATGGTTTCACTAAGGGAAAAATCTTGCCTTACAAATCTTTTAACATTCTTTGAACAGGTTACTGCTTATGTAGATGAGGGTAAGGGTGTAGATTTGGTGTATCTGAATTTTCAGAAAGCATTTGACATGGTGCTACATGAAAGGTTTGTAAAAAAAATCAACTCTAAAGGTGTGGGAGATAAATTAGCAAATTGGATAGAAGAGTGGCTGGATGGAAGAATGCAGAAGGCTGTTACAAATGGAGTTCAGTCAAACTGGATTAATGTCACAAATGGGGTACCTCAGGGCTCAGTCTTTGGACTATTGCTCTTTTTGATTTACATCAATGACATAGATGAAGGGAGAGTCAATAAATTACTTCAATTTGCAGATGAAATTAAGGTGTTGGGTGTTGCTTAGCTGTGAAGAAGATGCTGCTAATTTACCAAAGGATTTAAATCACTTAGTGAGTTAAGCAAATAAATTACACATAGGTTTTAATTATAATGCATATTGGTTGTCGTAATTTGAATTATAAGTATAATTTGGATGGGAATAACCTTAATAGTGTTACGAAGGAAAGGGATCTTGGTGTAATAGTCGAACAGTCTCTAAAGCCTCCAAACAGTGTTCTGTTGCTAGTGGTGGGGCAAATAGGATTTTAGGTTGCATCTATAGAAATATTGAATACAAGTCTCAAGAGGTTATACTTTTATTGTACAGGTCACTGGTTAGGCCCCATTTCAAATATTGTGTTCAGTCTTGGGCTCCTTACCTTAAGTAAGACATTCAGTTGTTAGAAAGGGTTGGAATATAAGACTTACAACATAAATTACAAATACAAATTAACTATGACAAGTAAATATGATGTAAGGTCTGGAGTCTCACTCAAGGTAAAGCAAAACAAGAATGTTTCCCCTCATAAAATGGATGAAGAAAATAAACCACCTAGCCATGAAAGGTCTTCAAGCCAAATGGGCATCGACACAAGCAACCAGAACTGGCATTAGACCAGTTTTATCGACAGTAATGTGCAGTGTTGAAAATATTCCTAAAAATGCAGTCAAACAGATATGAGACAAGAAAATCTTAAAGAACTAGAACACTGACCAGAAACTACAACCTGTGATGTTTTTACAACCAAACCATCTTTGTCACCCATTAATACATCAAAGTATGATACTACTTGGATAAAAGTCTCATAGATTCACCTATGGTTTTGGACACAACCTGTACGAGTGAAGATGTGCATGATACTGAAAAACTGGTGGCTAGGAATATTCTATTTGTACTTGAATATGCCCAATATATCTATCCAAATCTGTTAGATTCTGAGAAAAAGTTTTGTCCTAAGCCTAACTGAATGCAAAAACAACCAGATATTACCCATGGGATGAGGAGTATCTTGGTGGATTGGTTGGTAGAAATGGCAAAGGTGTATAAGCTACACAAAGAAACGTTGTACCTAGCTGTATTCTACATTGACAGATTCTTTACAAGTTGCAACTGGTTGGAACAACAAGCATGTTTATAGCAGCAAAATAGATTTATCCATTTGATGTAGGTGAATTTGTATAAATATATTACTGACGACACTTACACCAAGAAGCAAGTTTTACGTATGGAACACCCAATAATAAAGATGTTATCTTTTGACTTAGCTGTTCCTACAATTAATTACTTCCTTTAGAGGTTTTGTTATATTGGCCAGGATTCCTGAAATAGTTGAGTATTTGGCTAAGTATTTATGTGAACTGTCCTTGGTGGAAGGGGACCAATATCTTCATTTTCTAACTAGTGTCATAGCAGCTGTTGCAGTTTGTATGACTAATCATACAGGTGGAATGACTCCTTGGGATAAACATTTTGCTACATCTTCTGACTATGCATATGAGGATATTCAAGAATATGAGATGTTTATATGATAGTATTCACAAGGCTCCTAGTTCTCCTCAGCAGGCTATTAGAGGGAAGTATAAATTTTCAAAGAATCACAGCGTCCTTGATGCCACCAACACAAACAATACTATACAAGATCTAGACCTATATATATATATATATATATAAAAACTTCATTCAATATATTCTCAAACAGCTAAAGATAAAAGCCAGCAAATAATTATAAGACACATAATTATAGCATTTATGTGCAAAACCAAGCAGAAACAATGGATACAAATCCTTGAGTTATTTGTTATACAGCATAAACAAGGTGGACTAGTAAGATTAATGTGTTGCCTTCACACACTTTAACACAAACTGAGTAGATCATCATAAAAAATACTTTTCAAAACTTGGATAAGTTTGAAAAATCTACATACAGACCATATCCACCTCTCACACAGCTCTTGGGTGTCCATAGTTGTACTACAAGCAAATTTTGGTACCATTTGGTTGGACATTTTTTAGTAAATATCACAATAATGTTATATATAATACCAACAATAGGGCTTAAAGTAGCAGTCCAAAAACCGGATATACTCATAAAAAGTGGATTCTACATTCAGTCAAATGCAATCGACAGATGTCATCTGCACTGGAGTTTCAAAGAAAATTGACAAGGTGGGTCTTCTAAGGCCTGAGGGATTTGTCTTAGATATTATATTAGTAAAGGTTAAACATTTAAAAGTTAAGCTAACTAGTGAGCCTCCTTATTAGATATCATTTAAAAAGTAGTGTTAAATCATCAATCATGTTCAACCCACATTTGATTTGGGCTGACAGTTTTTATGGCTATATCAAAAAATGTATTTTAAAACCTTCTAACAATTGATGTGTGTGTCAACAACTGTAAAATTTCACTTAGTCACATTGCCAGAGATTAAAATGTTGCAGCTGAGCCACATATTCTTCAATCATGCCAGAAAAAAACAATCTTATCCTTCGCATTAATGGGTAAGTACTAAAAATATGTACTTTTGTTACTAGGTCTTCTTTATCTTTTTTTTTAAATTAGACCTGGTTTGTTATTTTAAAAAATTAAACAAAAAGTGGTACACAAGCCTGAAACATTTGAGAACCACTGGCCTAGGCAACTAACCAAACAAGTTGAAGCTGTGCTCTCATCCCCATTTCCTGATACTTCATCTGGGTATGCCATGCAGCTCAAAGGGTAACAAAATCAGCAGGGCAGGTGATATAATTTGGTTAATCCTAGGTATAGTAACTTTCTGTACTCAGAATCTTGCAATATAAATTATTGAAATGCAATTACTGCAGGCTTAATGATACTCAATAGTAAGAATCTGCCAATCTTTTTAAATGTGTACTAACGATTGTTTTCTAGCACCTGTAAAACTAACCACCAATTTGCTAGTATTAATTTCGGGCTTCACTATATATACTTTTTTTTTTATTAGATTTCTGCTATGGTGATTTTCTTTGCCATTCAAGTAACTACTTATGATGATAAAGCCTAATAAACAATGGCCTTGTTAGCAAAATGAAACATGATGCAATCAATTGCAAAATAACTAAACCTACCTTATCTTCTTCCACAAACAAATATTTTTTTTTATCATACCACAACATCATAATTCAAATGAAATATAAATTTATAAAGGTATATTTTGGAAATGTTAAAAAAATTAATTAGGACTGTATTTGTGGGGAATGATGTTCGTAAACATTTTTCTTCAAGTAACATACCACCAAGCCAAGCATTTATCACTTTTTCTGATAGTTATGCAAGTCTCTATGGAACTGGTAGCCAAATTGGTTTATATAGTTGAAGGAAAAAAAAAAGCTTTCATTACTTATATTACTTCTCAAAGCTCAGATTGGTTAAAATAAATAAAACTACACTTGTACTGAAGCTACAAGGTTCAAATTGACACTTTTTTTTTGTTTGAAATTATTTTGAATTTCTTCCTAGAGAGTACAAGTGCTGTATGATGTTCATAAAAAATAAAGAAAATTCACAAACACTAGCATTTCTGCTCCAGGTGTACTGAAATCAACCCAAAAACAAAATTAGCATTTTTATGCACAAAATTAAAACTTATTATTCAATAAACTTCAATATAATTTTTCTATATATTATATATATAATTTTTTTAAATTCCTTCATGCAATTTTGCTCTCAGGCAACGGGTGCTTTTTGTTGCCAGTGTGCAAAACTTTTAGGTATTTCAAACTGCACTGAGAATGTTGATGCAATATATAATTATCAAGATCAATTTTAAGTTCAGCAGATATTTGGCAAATTACATTAAATTATAGTACATGCAAGGTAATGCATATGGATTATCATAATTTGAATCACACATATAATACAGGTGGGAACAACTCAAAAGCATGATTGTAGAAAAGGGATTGTGGTATAGTGATGGATAAGTCACTCAAACCCTCAAGATAATGCTCTGTTGCTAGTAATAAAGTTAACAATTTTTAAATACAGTTACAGAAAAAATGATAAGTTAAACAAGTAAGGTCTCACTTGGAATACTGTGTACAGTTTTAATCTACTTATATAAGAAATGATACTGTTTCATTAGAATGGGTTAAGAGGATGGCTAATATAGTGATTCTAGGAATAGGAGTTATATTAAAGGGATAGAATAAGATCTTAACTTATTTTCTCTTTATAAAAAGAGAGAAAAAGATAATCTTGTTTAATTAGAGCTGGGTAGTTAATTCGATTATCTATTACACTGATTAGTCATGTACACTACTCAATGGAAATTGATTAAGTTAATTAGTATCATAGTCAACTATTCAAATCATCATCCTTGAATTTTCCAACTGTCATTCAATGCAATTAATTAATCTACCCCCCCACCCCCGATGTGCTTCTCTTAACTAATCTTCTAAAGTATATCCTATCAAAAGCTTTACCCAAAATACCTAATAATTTATTTTGTCTGAAAACAGTGTAATATGACACCTATAATAATTTCAAACCTTAGAATCCCAAGGAATTTTTAATCTCTCCTTTATTTGTTATGAAGCATGTAAAACATATGAATTACAAAACTAGTATTATTTACATTTTCTCAGCATGTCTGCATACGTATTCTATGAATACTCCAAGTATAGGATTGATATCAATAAAAAAAAAAAAAATTAGAAAAAAATTAAAACTGCCCACAGATAAATATATCTTTGGCAAAAAAGACTAATTAAAACCAAACACCTAAAACACTAATTCACTTGACCTGCAGAAAAATTAATAAATAAGAAAAGGGAAGAAGAGGTTCCAAACCTTCTTTTGGTCTTTTAAGGGTTAAGCTAGAGCTTTGCAACCAACTTACTTGTCTACTATTCTTGCCTACCTGTCCTTAATCTTCTAGATCTACATATATGAAAAGAAATGTAATAATAATAATGTGTATTTTTTATGTAAAAAGACACCTTCAGGGAAACCCAACCAAAAGTAGTAATTCATGATAACTTTCAAGTGCATAAGCCTAACTACTTATAATTCTTATGTAATCTCAAAATCCATGACCATATGAAACAATTTTACATTGGGCTTGAAAAGTATTCAAACATGATTTAGAAGTTACCTTAAAGCCAGCCAACATTAAGCTACTTTGTACCTATTTTTTTTTTTCAGTTTTGACTTGGATGTTTTCAGTAAGGTTGAGTCTAGTACAAAGCTGCAAAATAAAAAAATCAGCACTACACATGCTTAATAATTAATATTTTTAAGTGTGAAATACTAATCATAACTTTATATGACAATAATTAAAGAAATCCCAGCAAAATGAAAAAATTCATACCAATTTATTGAATGTTTGTGACTCATAGAGCTGTATTACTGAAAGGATGGGTGTCATTAAGGTCCAAAATAGCACACTATATTGAATAGCAATGGTATGGAGATCTCAAATGATAACAAAGGAGCATATTGGTAACATTAACAAGACATGTACAATAAGCTTTTTTGGTAATATGGCCCATAATTGTGCTTTAACAAGTTTTGAGCATTACAGAATCCTACCTTGCTAGAGATAAGAACAAAGCTTCTGTCCTGAAAATTATGAATTGTTTGGGCTTCTAAGCCAGCACCAAGTTCTTACAAGACAAGGGTTTCAGAGCTGAAATGTGCCACATTACTCTGAAGAGCAAAAGTAGGAAAACCATTCCAGGATGATAATCAAGGCCAGATGGGTTGAGTCTGTGAATAGGAGTATTAGAGCCTTGGATAAATGTCATCTAGCTTGCAAATTCTTTACACTGGATTTTACAAAAGGATGTTTGTGCATTACCATTAACATTGATCAACAAACAAAAACAAAACAAGACTTGTACAAAAAATATTGCCATTTTCATTCCAATCAAAAGACATGCAGAAAGCAATTGAACAGAGGATAGCCTCATAGCTCACTATGTGGCTACATAAGACTGAAGCTCAATTAATTTACTTTTCAATACTTCCACTATCACCAGGGCACATCCTGCAAATTCATTACCACATGGGCAGCATGTGCATTAATGATGGAGCTGATAACTGGAATTCAGCTGATGTGTGATGCACATGATTAAATAAATAAATAACAATACTGAACGTTTTTGCAAGAACTGCAAGGATTACATTAAGGATTTAAGTTTTATTGCAAGTAGATATCATGTAATGTATATATAGTACGTAATAAAGCTGATATTTTACCTATCATTTGGTGCCAATTCTGTCACACAGGCTGCCATACTATTACTAATGTCGTGATGATATATGGTGGTTCAAATGTTTTCATCTAAAGAATCACCATATTATCAATTTAAATTTCAATAAATACAAGTTTATTAACTAATTAAGATCAACTTACAACTTTCCTCTGTACCACCACCAGTTTTTGAACTGAAGAAATTAACATCAACAAAGATAACAATTAACATACCGGTTCGCACATGTTAGTCTCTGCCATCTTGAGAATTTTGGCGTTCTAATGATATAACATGTAATAAACGATCTGCCATATCTTTCATCAGGCCCATATTTGTGCAAATTGTCATTCAAAACTAATATGGGCTATTTCAGGCCCTTATTAACACCCATACTTTGCATTTAGTTTCTTCCAATATGGCGGCCTTTCACCACGATGACAAGAAAGTTAGGCTTAAGCAAGAGCGTTAATCATTAATTTTACAATTATGTGTTGATTTTTTCACAGTTATTATAATATTTTCCATTCGCATTGTGAAAACACAATCATAACCCTCATTACTTGGAAAAAGTAATCAAATGTATGAACATTAAAAACAAGTAAATTACTTCGCACATTGTAAGAACTTACATGTGACTCCTCCTGGCGCCAATGTATAGACAAGGTGGTTGTAACTCAACGCGTGTTTTCGGAATTGCAGGAGTTGTGAACAAGTTAATGCAGTAAACACAGCGTATTGGTTATACAAATTCAGATGGCGCTTTGGTGAAATATATGTTCAGAGAAAATTGTATTAGCACGTGTATTTAAAAATCAAATATAACGTATATTGATTAGAACAAAATAATATGGTTCAGACTAAGTGATACATTTTGAAAAAGTATAAAATAAAACAATACTTATCATTAATAATCCAAACATAACATTATTTCATGCAAATGGTATTTTGTAAATGTCTTATGACAAGTAAAATTGTAATTTTTTAGTTATATTCAATACCGACAATTGCTATTTAACTGTAAAATAAAAGGCGCGTCTAATGATCGGTATATGCATTTTTAATTGTTAACAGACAATAAATTTTAATATATGCGGTAACGTAAAGTCAGTAGTTGTGCCTTCTTTCTATTTAATTTGTCCCCTGAATGGATAGTGTTAATTTCCTGGACTTATAACACTAACATCCGGAGTTTGTTTTTATGCGGTGGACACAGATAGTCCAATGTGGCTTTGCTCAAAAACAAACAAACCTATTTAATTTTATCAAAATTAAAGACCTAACTATGGTTTGTAAATTCTTATTATTAGTATTTGTTTATTACCAGTGAAAATAAAAGTATTTAGAGCGAGTATAATCATTTTACTTATTTATTGCTGATTATTACTGTCAATACCTGAGATACATTCAGAGCCTTGATATAATATCATAGCTAAGCACGACATTATATAAAATAATCTTTACGATGGCCTAGTAACACCCCCTTTCACTACAGGGAGTAAATTCAACTTTGGTAAATGCAACACTATAAAGTGAAGTTTTCGCGAAACAAATAGTAGCACATCTATAGGTTATAATACCAATTGATCAAAAATTAAATGTAAGACATGTATGAGTTAACATACACACATATATCCATCTCAAAGTCAGATATAAAAAAATACATGCTTGAGGTGTCTGTTGCCACCATTTAGTAGCAAACCGGATGAACTTTGCAATATATGTCAGTGCTAAATCTTGTGTACTACCTTCAAATGCCACCTAAAGAGTTAGAGTAATACCAACTCATTATATTACAAAAATAAAAGTAATCACAGATGAAATAAGCAGAAGTAACCTTTCTGACATTATAATTCATCCAGATTACATGTCATGGTATCAACCACAAAATACACGCATATATATATATATATATATATATATTGCATTGCCCAATGTAGCAAAAGTACCAGGGATTACATCAAAATTACTTTTGTCATCTTAATATAGTACACAGCCTTTATGCTTTCCTCATTAATTTTACCATCTTGGGGTCTTAAAATCCCACTACGTCAGTTAAACACAAAAGTAGTTCTGATAAAAAAATCTATCAAAATGTTATATATTGTATCAAAACGTATACTGTCCATGTTGAGTTTCTATGCTGTGTTAGAGCACAACTCCATTACAGCATTAAAGAAAGACTGGCACATGCTAACAGATGCAATCTCGCGTGATGACACAACGTTAAGTTACACCAGCTTATATGGGGGTAGCTACCTATATTCAAAAATGCACATAGTTACACATCTTTTCCTTTTTTTTCTGTCAAAGGAGTGTTCAAGTTCACCAGATACTTTTATCATAGGAGTAAATGTAAAAATTATGTTGTAACGTTGTTCTTTCGTTGGCAGGTTCGTAAAAAAATTATCTGGTGAAAATAACTCAAAGGCAGACCACATAAACAAATTAGTTAGTTTATTCATCGACGCTTTTAGTTTTCTTCATATGTACACAGTTGTAACACTGAAGGCATAAGGAAATACCACGCTAATTTGTCTATGACTAACGTAAAAACCAACTTACTTGTACAATAAAATACAATGTACAATATCGCTAACACAGGTTCGAATACGTAAACACATTGACTAATTCAATCTATAAGATTACCAACATAACTCATTGACTGGCTCACCCGAATGTATAAGCTAACTTTGAAAGTACTAGAAAGCTTGACGCCAAATCTTCTAGAAACCCCCAGGTATTCCAGACCTAGCTCTATAAACCTTTCAATATTAACGCCATCATTTGGACTCACAGCTCTCTCTAGCAAACAAATAAATTATAATATTAAAAATATAACTTATAACACTGCTCCATTCCTGGATTGTGCAATCCCTTTAATTAACAATCCTAGTACAAAAATTAAATACTACAGTAAAATCTCTATACACCTAAGTCTTCTTGGTGGTTTTCTCTTCCAAATTTTATGGTATCAAGAAGTGAAATACCTACACCAGAAGTTATTAGCAATAAATCTTCCTATAGTGATTGGATCATAGTGGAACCAAATACTCTGGAATCTTCTGAGGGACTTGTGGCTGGAAGGGCTCTCTTGGATGTAAAGAATAAAGATGTTGTACATATCTTTATCCAGTGAAAACTTGAATCATCTTGTGGTAAAACAAAAAGTTTGTTTGTTTGTTTGTTTTTAATTATGCACAAAGCTACACAAGGGCTATCTGTGCTCTGCCCACCACGGGTATCGAAACCCGGTTTCTAGCGTTGTAAGTCCGCAGACATACCGCTGTGCCACTGGGGGGCAAAAACAAAAAGTAGTTATGATATAAATTCTAATAAAACTAAATTTCATTGAGGCAACATGAAGAGCCTGAACATTTCTCGTCACAAGAAAAGACAAATTATATAGTTAATCAGGTGTTCAGAGAATAGGCTATCCAAGTCAAAGGTTGTCTATCATGATCATCTTTGGAAGTACGTTGGTGAGTGGTCTGTGTAACTCTAGAGTAGAACTTTTCAACAGAGAGTCAACCTGCTAAGAAGCTCAGAGTTTCCATCAAGATTACTTCCAGATGATCATCAAGAATGGAGTTGTCAGTGGATTCGCTCGACCACATACTTAAAGTGAACTCTCCTAGTGACCATTGTTCCTGTTCCCACTGGAAGTTCAACCTCCAGTGTAGTTAGGGTCGAACAATTGTAGCTGCAAATCAGCACACTGTAATGTTTTCCATCAATAAGCCCATGGACTTGTGTACCATTTTTCTCAAATAATGAATTTCTTTTCTCATTTTGAATAACTGGAGTATTTCCAGCTGAATTTCACCACATAAATACAGATAATTCCTGTTTTCTTCATACCTCGTTTGCTTTATTTTGTTCCTTTGATCTGGTTGGGCTCTGTCCCTTCGGCTAAGTAACAGCTGTTGACTTCTTACAGTCTCGACTATAATAGCCAGACTCCTCATGTCTATTTGCCTCTTTCTGGTATTCCCTGAAAAGAGCTCTTATTTCAAACAGGCCTTTGCATGAAGTTCTTGGCAATATGTCATTTCAAGCTACACTTGAAACATCTATTGCCCTGTGACTTCTTTTCTCTGCTCTGTTTTACTAGTCGTCTAACTAATACTTTCAGTTCTTCTACAATATCAGTAGAGAAAACTGATGTTTCATGATTCAACTTCATTGCCAACTGTAGAGCTTCTAATAAGTATGTACATCTACTTTGCTTCAAATAATTATAATATGTTGTGGCATCTATAAATTTGTCACATGCCAACAAATACATCATTGAACGACGATCATCCTGGTAAGATAATTGGACAAGCCTTTCCAAATATTCTGGTCTAAGATCTTTTCTTTCCTTTGCAACCTATCCCAGAACCCTGGTGCAACACTCCAAACCTGATGGACAAGGTGGCTATTAATACTTAATAGTTGTCATAGCTCTCAGCTGAAAGGTTATTCAATGTTATTAAAGTTGGTTCTTTTAAATAGACAATAGGATGGATAACTTGTTCCTCACTATTTCACTCAAACTAAGCCTGGCATGACTCCCATGATACATTCTCACCAAATAACATTTGTTTCTTTATTCGCTAATGTTGAATTGGCCAAGTAAATTTGGAAACTTTATTTAACAGTGTCATGGTAGGAAAAATTTAGGAAGGTCCTTCAGTAATACGTGGCACAAAAGTAATGGTAACAGATGCACATCAAATAAGTTGTCCTATTGCATATTTTGCCGAATATGGTGTTTCTGGCTGGAATTCCTGACTTAATACAAAAGTATATATGGCTGGTTTA
This sequence comes from Limulus polyphemus, assembly GCF_000517525.1. NCBI lineage: Eukaryota > Metazoa > Arthropoda > Merostomata > Xiphosura > Limulidae > Limulus > Limulus polyphemus. The sequence goes on from NW_013667922.1 coordinate 178,512, forward strand.
CTCTTTGTATTTAATAATTTATTTTTCATATGTTTTATTTTGTCACCTATGTTCTTTTCTACCTCAGTGATGTTTTTTTTTATCCCACTTTTGACTTCACTAATTATGTCGTTACAGCCTTGAAGTAATTCCTCAATTTTGTCATCATAGTCCTTTCATAATTTTTAATGTTATTGCCGTAATCTCTCTGTACATCTCGATAGTTTCATTGATTTTGTCTTGTCTTCAATGAGAAATATTTTTGATTTTAATTCTTCTTTACATAGTATATCTCCTTCTTTTAACTCTTCTCTTAAATACCTGTCACATTTTTCTTGGTCTTCTTTTATTTATTTCTTCTAAGTTTCTATCTTGTTCTTCTTTAATTTTTTATCACTTTTTTGTCTTTTCTTAATATTTTCACAAATTTTAGTAATGCTTGAATCTCAATATTTGATCACTGGTCGCCATCCTCAACATTTGACCTGAACTAAAAGGAAAGTTCTATTTTTTTACCAAAATAATTCTACACTTGATACTAGTGTTGTTGGCGAGTTCATTACATTATTTAGAGAAAATAATGGTCCACATAAGCTATGACAAATTAATTTATTTATTCTTTTACACGCTTACAAGCTTCCTTCACTTGTACACTGTTGTAACAATGTAGGCTTAAGGAAATACTACGCTACTTTGTCTACAACTAATTTAAAAATCAACATACTTCACAAAGTATTGTTACGACAGCGGAAGTCACGTGATCTAGAAACACGTCATGATCTTCTAGAACGTTCATATCCCTTCCTGAATGCTCTAGTGTTTACTAGATTCGGTATTCTTTTATATATAAGACGGTCAAGAAGTGACGGCAACAATGTATGAAATGTAATGCTGTGTAATTGAACTGCGGACAGAGAGAGAATATTGTTGAGTCGAGCATATGAGACGTT
>NW_013667922.1:179926-180661 GCF_000517525.1 Limulus polyphemus
TTCCAAAGTTGTATTCAGAAAGAATAAACCAGTTTTATTTAAGAAAGGACTTGTATCGGTAAAGTTTCTTCGGAAAGAAATTATACGGAAAATTAACTAACGAACAGAGGCGTAACAGTATCTTAATATAAGCAATCACTAATACAAATACAAATACGTAAACACATTGACTGATTCACTCTATAAGCTTACTTACTTAGCCTATTAACTGGTTCACAATATTAATAATATAACTGAGAATATACTAGAAAACTTGACACCAAGTCTTCTAGAAACTTTAGGTATTCCAGGTTTATCTCATTAAACTTTTTGATCTTGAGTCATTATGATACACAGCTCCCTCTAGCAAAAAAACAAAACAAAACAAATTACAGTATTGAAAATATGGCTTATAACAATAAGAATACTATAATGCAACTATCTGATTCACTGTAAAACTGTTTACAGCATTCTGAAATTAGATTTTGGCCCTCTGTTCTGCGCTTATGCACAATATCACCAAATCACCATAATGCGAGTGCTTAGCAAGAAAGGCTTCAAAGTCCTTTCGGGATATTGGCTTATCATTATTCCAAGCAGCAGCAGTTTACCAGAATGATGATCTAAACAAAAAATTTAAATGAAATAAACAAACAATATTCATGTTTTTTATTTATTTATTATATTACATATTAAATGTCACAATTGAAAACTAGTGGATAGGAGAGATTAGAAAATACTTTCTACTAAATTTAG
>NW_013667922.1:181460-185763 GCF_000517525.1 Limulus polyphemus
TGGTGGGCAGAGCACAGATAGCCCATCCTGTAACTTTGTGCTTAATTACGAACAAACTAATGCAGACTATGTAAGGTGATCGAGCATCATGGTTCTGTTGACTATGCCTTTTAACTCAGGAAAGCCAGCGTCCACTACATAAATGTACACAATAGCCAGATCTTTGTTCATGTGTGTTCATTTGTCCAGTAATGACAAGTGAGGTTCAAAGTGAAGGGTAAAGGTAAGAAGTAAAAAGAAGATTAGTGAAATAAAGATTTGAATATATACTTCTTATTAGGCTGTTCTGTTATATTTTGTGTGTGAAACAAAAAATACATGTGCTTTATTGCCTTTTAATGTCATATTTACTGTGCGCAGTGGCTTTAGTAAGGCTCACAATAAGGAGATGCAGCTGTAAAAGTTGATGTTCACACTTTACATTATCACAGTTGAAAATTGTTTACTTATAATTATTTCAGTAATATTGTAAACTGAAAATACATAAGCAATACTACAGTAATTAGTAGAAATATTTCATAACTGGTATTATCTTGTTAATAACAAGGTTTGAAACATTTTTCATAAGTTTTCTGTAAAATTAATTTCCAGTTATCACCAACAGTCTAGATCGGCCATCCAAAATCATTGATAACTCATGTGTCACAGCTGTGTATTTAGCGATTACCATGCTGCAACTCACTACGCGGATTGTATTATTATCAAAAAACACCAACCCATTGTCTCGTTACCAAATACCACTCAATATCTCAGAAATAAATATCACAATGCCGTTTCAGTCTGTTGATTATAATCATAATCGGGTATTTATCACATAACATTCTGTAGACATTTTAATGTGAACCACCACTTAATAGCTACTACTTTTCAATCAACCAACCATTACAGCTTCAAATCAAGCATGTAATACCAACCGTGCTCATTAAGACATTTTAGATGTATTGTTTCTCCCTGATGTTTTGTTACCCAGTTCCTCGTGGACTGTTAAATATGTAGTACTTGCATATATCTCTTTTTTTCTTCACTAGCCAAGCCAAAATTGTAAGGCACAAAGCTAACGTGACTAGAGTCTTCCTACTACTCCACCTTTGATTACACTGGGCAACAAAATATTTTTTTCTCCACTACTAGAAAAAAATGCAGTTGTTTCTGAGTAATTTGACGATTCTGATTCTAAAAATCATGTTGAAAATAATTGATCGTCTCTAGTTTTCTAGTTATGATAGTTATATTCAAACTATTTTTATTTAGCGTGAAAATAACCTTTTATTTGATAATTTTATTTATTCATTGAAAATTGCATTTAAGAATGTATAATCTGCATGCTTTGGTAAGTTTCTTTTATGTTCACAGCATGAGCAACAGCGTTCCCACTATGCAAAAGTACAACTTTCAGACTAACTTTAGATGAGTCGATAAAAAGTTTCCATTCTTGAGGATGATGTTCAGTACCCAATCCTTCCATTAGTGCATCAAGTATTTTGCATGCTGTAGTGAGAAGCAGGACTTTTATGGCGATTTCGGTAAATTGAAACTCTTGTTCTTGGAGCTAATAAGTTCCCTGCTGTAAACGATAGCCTAGAAGTTCCCCATGCTGCTTTGATAGAGACAAGTCACGAATCTAATCATTTAGCTCTTCTTGTGTATTTAGATGAAACATTTTATAGTTGAGGTGCCACAGGAATAGAATTACTAGATGAAGAGGATGAAGATTATGCATTGTCTTCCTCGCAGGATAACTCTTCTGTTTCCCAATTTGCTGGTGGATGTGGTACTGGAAGACAATCCCTATGAGGTACTGGCTTCATCGCAGATGCAATATCTTGATATTTAATGTATTATCTATTCGTGCCTCAATGTCCAGAAACATTAGTCATGCAAAAATAATAGTCAGTTAGATGATATTTGGCTTATGCCATATCATGGGAACTGCAAATGGCATACTTGCTCTCTTCTTATTCAGTCACTGTGTCAAGCCAGATGGAGCTCAATGTTTTTCTTGGTTACCAATTTTACACACAAAAGGAATGGTAGTAAGCTACCTTTACCTTATGTGTGATGTTTTTCTTTCGTGAAACTGCAATATATTTTCCACAAATGTAGCAGAAACTGTTTGGGCGATTTTTGCACTTTTGGACTTTACTTGAACTGGATGCAGCCAGCATTTTAAATGATTTTCTAAAAAATATAAAATAAATTATGTTTACAGAACTATAGTTTAAAAGATTTAAGAAATAAAGTTTTGCAGAAGTTCATTATATCATGTATATGATGTGAGGAGGATGATCAGACTTTGTTTTGACTGTGCGCGGAGTGAAGTGAAGTGACCAACTGAGTGAGAGAGAGGCAACTGAAAGAGAAAGCATCTGACTCCATCTCTTTTATGTTCATTCGAGGGACTTCTCGAAAGTTCTAGCAAACTAAGCACGTGAGGATTTCGTGACTCCCAGGGGGAAGAGGTGAACGTGGGAATGAAGCAAATGTGGTGCAATTCGCTAAAATTATATTGAGAACAAATAGCATATAATCCATATATGAACAATATATTTGGAATTTTACACCAATTCAATGCAGTCAATGTTTGATGTTATCAAAACTGTATGCCTTTACTTATTAAACTGTCCAAGTAAACTTAATTTCATAGCATAAATCTATTGTACTGAGTTGATTGTTTGGTATTTCACATAATGCTGATAAAATATTGAGATATTACAATACAAATTCTGATTACAATTTTGAAATCATCACCACAAAATTATCCCGAATTACTTGAGTTTTCTCCAGTAGCACTGATGATATGAATTTTGTCTTATCGTTATGTTATTACTGCTGTAGTTCATAACTTATCTGAGTGAGCTGTAACCATGTGAAATATAAACAAGTCCAGCCAAAATATGAGCTGCTTATACGTTGCTGGTGCATTTCAAATACATACCAAGTTTCCAAACTCAAACTTTTATTGTAACATCTCTTTTGATGCATGGCGTCTTTATCCAGTTGCTGCTCCAAAAGTTAATACATATCAACTACTGCAGAATAATGGGCAAAGGGCCATTCATCAGATCAGTTAAGAGTTGTAATTCTTGTTCAAACATCAAGAAATTTGGAAAACAATGAGCTAATTATTACTCGTTGGAAGGTGTGATATGAAATATCGTAGGTGCTCATTTCAATTGATTTAATCAGACTTAACTTTCACAGACTTAATAATATACAGTTGTCAGTTTGCACCACCCATTCAATCAAACCATCAGACTGAGAAAAATATGGTGAAATGCACATTTTCAAGACACACCCACCATTGAACATAACTTTGAAAAACTGGCTACTGAAATTGGTTCCTTGATCCACATAGGTCTCTCCAGGTGCCCCAAAATACTTTATTCACTGTTCAGCCATATCAACTGTGACAAGCTATGCTTAGGTACAATAAATGAATAAATTTCTGTCCACTTGATAAATAAATTAATAACAATCTGCACACACTAATTACCACCTTCGGTTTTCGTCAGAAGGCCAGATATATCCAGAGTGATTTCTCAATGGAAGATCCTATAACTCTCTGCCAAAGTTTACCTTGTTGTGGTTCATTTTCTGTCTGGACAGTGCATGTAATATAACGTTTAAAAAATCGTTTAACATCTTTATGTGTGTAAGCTCCTTGGTACCCTCCAATTGTTGCATTATGCAAAGTCTGAAACATCTTCTGCTTTAGAGCTAATGAGAACTACAAGTTGTATTAAAGTTCTTTACCAAGTCTCAACTGATCATAATGATGATAAACCATACTCCATCCTGCTGTGTCCTTACAGATGAAGTACGTTACGTTCATCGGTACTATATTTGATATTTTGAGTTGGTCTTTCTTATCTTCTCGCACGGTAAGCAATGTAATTGTAAGCAACTGTAAAGTATATTATTATATTAATTTTCTGGGAGGGCATGCCCCAGACCTCTTTAGATTGAGCTGCCTTTGGCAGAACGGGAGCTGCTAAAAGCAGAACCCTATACTTTCAATCTCTCATTGTAAAATCTATTTGTCTAGCCAAGCATTCCTACTTTGCAACTCCTTCTTACACCACTGGGTATAGTACGATCTTATATCATCTCTTCAAGAGATCACTCTAATTTTATCTATTCAAGGGGGAAGATTAAATTCAAACCCACACTAACTGCACTGCCCCACTACTTGTGTATGACCCATGCTCTAGGCCAGTGCTTCTCAATCTTTTCCAATATCATTCACCCCTATAAGTTTTTCAAAACAGCTCACTCACTCCAGTTAAAAATACACAAAAAGTAC
>NW_013667922.1:186686-191141 GCF_000517525.1 Limulus polyphemus
AAGTAAAGACTTGTGTCGTTAAAATTTCGTCGGAACGAAGTTACGGAAAAATCAATTAACGAAACGGAGACGTAACAGTACCAAATTAAAATGCAAAATCCGTGATTATACCTTAAATATACACCAACCTACAACTATAATGAATACAACATAAAATAAATAAAAAATTAATGTATTTATCAAACTACAATTAGAATATATAATAACAACTAATGACTTTATTTTAGCTCTTGAATTTATTGTATAATTGATAATACTTATTCACCCCATCGTTCTCATTCCACCTGATTCTGACCTCATTAACCCCTAGGTGAACCATTCGCTCAGTAGAGAGTCTAGGGGAGCAATTAAACTGAGGCATGGCGGGAATAGTCTCTGCTATATGTAATCTTTATCTAAGACTAGCATACTGCGTGTTTACAACTACTTACAATCTTGTTCACAAGAAGGCTAACTTAATGCAGAACAACTGTAAGAAAATATTGAAAAAAAATCTGAATAAAGATGAATTCTTTTCTAGCTATAAGAAAGTAAATTATAACAGTTTTCAATTGTTATACCCTAAAGCATTTTCAAAATGTTACGTTTTCTGCTTACATTTACTATTACTTTTAAATATTTTAACCTTTTTGATTTTTGTATATTAAACTATTAAATGGCACTGAAAGTTTACAATAAACAATTAGAATACAAACTTTAACTGGTTTATTGTTTACTTTATCATTTTAGTTTTCAGACTAAGTTATTTATCGAACTCGTCAATTGTACAACTGTCATAAATAACTAGAAAATGTTGATTCATCAGGTTTTAGAGTAACTAGTAGACCAATTAGTTTTTCACAGTTCTGTCATAACGTTTTCTGGAAACAAAAAAAAAAAGACCACAAGTTCACAGTAAACAAAGATGTGCTTTTTCTAGTAATTCCGAATTACCTTTAATTTCAACCTTTATAAATTCAAAAATAGCAAAACCTTGTAATTTATGCTTTCAAAGCTGGTTTTCAGCCGCGGCATAGCGGCTCATAGAATGTCTCTACGTTTTTCAAGTACAAACTTTTAGCTTATAGCTCCATCTCTTAACGGTTTGAGGTCTAATTACAGTTTTTGACTCATGAGGTTAAACCCTTTTGATTGATGTATTTAACCATTCCCAAGATCTCATAGATTAATTTACTCTAATCCTGCCTAAAAGAATCTCAATTTGAGGGGAGGCTGGTAGAAATCCTGATGAGTAATAAAATCGAATAGGCTATACTCGCGCTCTACAGTTGATGTTGCAGGCGCACAAAAATATAGCTAATAAAAAGAAAAAAAAAGGTCTCATAGATTAATTTACTCTAATCCTGCTTAAAAAAATTAAAGTGCCGGGGCTATTGAGTATTCCCACTTGTTTTGTTATTCATGTACGTCTTTTCTGAAGACATAAACATACAGTTTGTAACTGAGATTGTAACGAAACAGGAGTAAGTAATAACATTTCAGGAGATATAATTTTTTATCCGAATCTGAAACTTCATAGTTTACTGAAAACAGATATATTCATAAATAACGAAAATTAGTGCAAGTAAAAAAAACAAACAAATTAAATCCTTATTATATGAAAAAATTAAATTATCAGTTATTACATTGCTTGTTCTTATTGGAGGAGAAACTTCATAAAAGAGCTATAAAAAAAACTATTATACAATATATGACAAACAAGTCTAAAACCAGAGCGACGTTAATTTTAAAAATGATGATTTAGATTGCATATTTTGATTATTGTTAAATCCAAAACCACAATGAGCTATTTATGTTATGCCCATCACAAGAATTGAGCCCCAAATTTCAGTGTTATAACTCTTTGGCTTACTTTTGAAACTCATAACAAATTTCTTATGCTCGATTAAATATTAACTAAACTTTTCGTCTTCCCAGGTGACACAACGGCAAATTTGAAGGTTTATGACACTAAAAATCGGGTTTTGACACACGTGGTTAGCAGAACACAGGCAGATTATTGTGCCTCCCAGTGACACGGCGGTATGTTTGCGGACATACAACGCTATAGACCGGGTTTCGATACCCGCGGTGGGCAGAACACATACAGCTTATTGTGCAACTTTGTGTCCAACAACAACCAAACCAAATCGCTTCTTTCTTGAATATAAGAAAAAGAACTCAAAATAACATTCTTGATTAATGAAATTATTCCGACGTGTAGTGTTTAATTTTTATAACAAGTTACTTATAATTCGTAGCGTAATAAAGTTAACATAGATCGTAAAGAATTTTACTATATTTCAAATTTATGGAACAAGAAAATTCCTTAATAGATATATGATATATACAAAATATTTATTTAAAACTAAACATTGGTTTGTTATTATTGTTATTTTTGACAAGTAAAAGTTCTTGTTTTCTGAGCGCAAACCTGCACAATGGGCTATTCGCGCTCTGCCCTCTGTGGAAAATTGAACCCTGAACTTTAGTATTATAAGTCCGTAAATTCACCGCCCAATTGGGTAGGGGGTGGGGTGACAATTAGAGTTAATCTATTAGTTTCAGTGAGGACTATCACGAGGGCTATCTGCGCTAGCCGTCCCTAATTTAGCAGTGTAAGACTGGAGGGAAGGCAGCTAGTCATCACCACCCACCGCCAACTCTTGGGCTACTCTTTTACCAACGAATAGTGGGATTAATAGTCACGTTGTAACGCCCCCACGGCTGAAAGGGCGAGCATGTTTGGTGTGACGGGGATTCGAACCCGCGACCCTCAGACTGCGAGTCGAGTGCCCGTATTTAATGACACTCTGTAAACATTCACTTTAGATATAAAGAACTCTTTCTTGATGGGACTAGCAAGCTTAACTCTAGGACGGTTCTCCAGCAAACTTCTTTTATTAAGAATATTAGTAAAGGGTTAAGAGGAACTATGGGATATCGAAAACTTAGCTTGTGAAATTTTGGAATCCATGAGTAACATATTAACTTGGTAAAACGTTTAATGTTTTCGTTTCCTAGATTTCACTAGCGCGCCACTCTTAGTTCTTCTCATGAACTTTGTTATTCAAGGTGATTTCATTCAATTTACGAGGTTACTTTATTTTATTTATATCAAAGAACTGCATTAAATCAGTTAATAATAGCTTGATGTAGTATGTGCTTTACCATACTAAGAGAGTTTTTATAGGCAATCTTATATTCATGGTTACCTAAAGAGTGAATTTAGAGTAACAAATATGATGTTAGAAAAACACGTAGGTCCAAGAAGTCTTGATAGAAACGAATAAAAAACCCATAACCCGACCGCTTTCGAAAGGTGAACCTTTCTTCTTCATTTATTTAGAGTAACAGATGTAATGGGTACTAGACTAGAAAATAAAAGTGACATTAAACTTTAAAACAAAAGTATATCTACATAATCACAGTAGAGGATCAGGAAAACTTAATCTGAGAACGAAGACAGTTATCACACGTAACTCGGATGACGAAATCTTAAGCTTATTGTTTGTTTGTTTGTTTTTTGAATTTCGCGCAAAGCTACACGAGGGCTATCTGCGCTAGCCGTCCCTAATTTAGTAGTGTAAGACTAGAGGGAAGGCAGCTAGTCATCACCACCCACCGCCAACTCTTGGGCTACTCTTAAGCTTAAAGGAATTGATATGTTTATTTCTTCACCTCTTGAAAATCAACCCAATAATCTAATAGATAAATTTTGCCTGATTGCTACGTAGAGTATAGAGGGCGCTGAATTATTGGAGTGAAATGTTTTTTGTTTGTTTTAGCGCAAAGCTACACGATGGGCTGTATGCATCTGTCCACTGCAGGAAATCGAACCCATGATTTTTGCTATTTAATTCTGTGAACTGACCGCTGACCTATCGGAAAACCGAATTACTTGTAAGCTAATTTAAATAACAGCGATTCCGTTAATGTTATGTATGATACTCATAGAAATCATAAAAATTAAAATATCTCAAAAAAAAGATAATTTATTTGATGAAACTTTATAGAATGGATGGCAACTGCCTGTTGTAGAGACACGTAACATAGTCCTCTAAAATTGTATCTCTACAAAGTTTCATCATGAATACTCTGCCTAGACAATCTATCAAAGGATAATATATTTGATGAAACTTTATAGAATGGATGGCAACTGCCTGTTGTAGAGACACGTAACATAGTCCTCTAAAATTGTATCTCTACAAAGTTTCATCATGAATACTCTGCCTAGACAATCTATCAAAGGATAATATATTTGATGAAACTTTATAGAATGGATGGCAACTGCCTGTTGTAGAGACACGTAACATAGTCCTCTAAAATTGTATCTCTACAAAGTTTCATCATGAATAATCTGCCTAGACAATCTATCAAAGGATAATATATTTGATGAAACTTTATAGAATGGATGGCAACTGCCTGTTGTAGAGACACGTAACAGTCCTCTAAAATTGTGTCTCTACAAAGTTT
>NW_013667923.1:0-1617 GCF_000517525.1 Limulus polyphemus
TACACTCTACTTTACATTAATAACACACATACACAAGTGGCCTGAAACCTGCACTGTATTTGATGTCACTACACTCTACTTTACATTAATAACACACATCCACAAGTGGCCTGAAACCTGCACTGTATTTGATGTCACTACACTCTACTTTACATTAATAACACACATACACAAGTGGCCTGAAACCTGCACTGTATTTGATGTCACTACACTCTACTTTACATTAATAACACACATACACAAGTGGCCTGAAACCTGCACTGTTACCACTACATTTACCAACTAAACAAATACAAATTAAATTTAAAAAAGAGCAAGCAAAAAATTGCATACTGTTTCCATTAATATCATTAAAACAACAGTAATATCATGCTTTCCAGGATTTCCATATCCTGTACCGACCCTAAAATAAAATACCAAATGTTTCTGTATAATGAAATACACAGATCAGTGTAGCTGTATAATGATATATAATTATAAACCATTCGCTACGATCAGGTTTACTTCACAGAAGATGTACTTGGATAATTCAACAAATCTGACTCATCACCTGCTTATAAGATCTTTCTCACATTACGTATACAATACAATTAGGAGTAACCTATCCTAATGATAGAAATAACTGTTTATTTCTATCAGTATTTATTAACTATATTACCTTCACACAAAAAACAATTCTAATACCAATTAACAAAAGAAGTACTTACAGAAGAGTTCCAGCTAAGGCCAGTAGTATGGTACTTTTTAATGTAGGCTTGCAAATCATTCAGAAACTGTAGCCAGTTACGGGCCCAGTCAACATGGGTTTTCTCTCTACAGTAGGAAGAACTACAAAGTTAACTGCATAGGCAACAAATATATCGAAATTAAAAGATAGGTTCGACAATCGCCAAATTCTTTTATATTATTATTTTAAGAGGATGCTGTTTCGAGTAAGTGTTCTTCGTCAGATGGTTGTAAACTGTATGATCTGATGAAGATCACTAGTTCAAAACAATATATCAATAGCAACTGTGATAAATAACTTACTTGTCTTTGTAGTCCATTAATACTCTGTTGGTATAAAACTGACCAGCATCCAGCATTTCTTTCACATATGGTGCTGGAGCTGGAGCCTTAAAAAGAAGGAAAAACACATTCAGTAACTAATGTTGACCTGCCATTTATATAAACTTAACTTTAGAGTGATTTTATAAATATCCTATCAGTTAGTTGTTAATACTTATTTGTCAGGTATCCTATCAGTTAGTTGTTAATACTTATTTGTCAGGTATCCTATCAGTTAGTTGTTAATACTTATTTGTTAGGTATCCTATCAGTTAGTTATCAATACTTATTTGTCAGGTATCCTATCAGTTAGTTGTTAATACTTATTTGTCAGGTATCCTATGAGTTAGTTATTAATACTTATTTGTTAGGTATTCCAACAGTTAGATGTTAATACTTATTTGTCAGGTATTCTATCAGTTAGTTGTTAATACTTATTTGTCAGGTATCCTATGAGTTAGTTATTAATACTTATTTGTCAGGTATCCTATCAGTTAGTTGTTAATAATTATTTGTCAGGTATCCTATCAGTTAGTTGTTAATAATTATTTGTCAGGTATCCTATCAGTT
>NW_013667923.1:2438-3424 GCF_000517525.1 Limulus polyphemus
AAAATGTTTATTTCTGACTTGCACTTGGTGATTGTTATTTTTCCAATTATTAAACCATGTGATATACATAAAATGTTTATTTCTGACTTGCACTTGGTGATTGTTATTTTTCCAATTATTAAACCATGTGATATACATAAAATGTTTATTTCTGACTTGTTTCTTCTCTCTTAGGAAGTTCCTAAAACGAGGATAAAAAACCAAACAAACTACAATGTGCACATTTATTTTAAGACCTGCTATTATCAGTAATATTCCATTAACCTTTTGTGGTTTAAGATCAGTCATAAAGACACAGAACGGTACGTATACAAATACCACCCTTTTTTAAAACTGTATTTTTCTGAAATTGACTACAATAAAACCAAGTAATTCTTACCACTGTAACCCAACCAAGGGCAGGAATAGATTCACTCACAGCAGACAAGTGGTTAAAATAGGTACTTGCTCGATTCTTTTGCCTAAAATCCTGAAGACAGTTGGTAAAGTAAGTATCGGTAAAAAGCACGCTGATAAGAAAACATCAGTTAACGACTGCAGTTTTGATACATATCAGCTAATTAATTGGTGTAATATGGAGGATTACTCATTAAACTGAGAAACAAGGAAACTTTGTCAGGTATAGTATTATCTCTTAAAAGGTTTATTGGTTATTTATAGAAATCAAATATAAAAAACAAATCTAAATCAAAGTCATAGATTGAATATCAGTATATGGAATTATTCTGAAAACAAATTAATGTTCAAGAACCATGTATTAAGTCATCATCAGTATATGGAATTATTCTGAAAACAAATTAATGTTCAAGATCATGTATTAAGTCATCATCAGTACATGGAAATATTCTGAAAACAAATTAATATTCAAGAACCATGTATTAAGTCATCATCAGTACATGGAAATATTCTGAAAACAAATTAATGTTCAAGAACCATGTATTAAGTCATCATCAGTACATGGAAATATTCTGAAAACAAATTAATGT
>NW_013667923.1:4281-11728 GCF_000517525.1 Limulus polyphemus
CAAGCCTGTATATTAAGGAGGTTTAGGTTAGTTACAAGTCAGTATATTAAGGAAACTTAGGTTAGTCTGAAGTCTGTATACTAAGCTAATGATTTAATATTCTCTATAATGAAAATATTGATTACTATAAATAACTAAGTATTATAAAAATATACACTAATGGTTTGTTATAATGTTTTTTCACCTGCTGGTTTTACTCATCCTTACATTACAATTTTATTAAATAAATTGATTCTTTTTTTTTTTGTTATTTACAACACAACTAGTTTTGAGTCAACTGGTAGTTTAGTAAACCAAGAATTTTTACACTCGAGTGGCTGGCTCAGTGGGCAGCCATATAGGATGATCATGTTTGGTGACAGGGATTTGAACTCGCAAACCCTCAGATTGTGAGTTGAGAGCCCTAACCACCAGGCTGTGCCAGGCCCAAAGAAATTGGTAGTTGTAGAATGCTTGAATGCACGTGTGATCGTTCAGTTTTCAAAGATAAGGATAGATCAACTCATACTTCTGTTGATGTTACTTAGTGACATTTGTCCGAAACATGTATCTGTATATTTAAAAGGTATGTCTTGTTCTTATTGATAATAACCACTTCAAAACTCAGTTATTCTAATCATTACGTATAGCACCTGTAGTTGTTCAATTTGATAAGAGAGAAGCAAAGATAAATCTTCAAGCAAGCATTATTAATAATCTGTATTACATTTAGAATGTGCAGCAGAGTGAACAGCTTATGGATTAAAAGCTCACCAATCAGATTGTAATTTACAACTTAATATGTCATGTATAAGATGTTGTTTTAAACATTTAGATGCACTTGCTCCATTTGTTGTTGCTTATGAAGAAGTGCTCAGTGGATCTTTCAAGTGCTTTCTTAGTCTTAGTGCTGAACTAGGACCAGAAGTTCAATCACTGGTAAGGAGAATTTGATTTTAAAATTAGTTCAAGTGCTTTGTACAATGTTATTGACAGTTGTCAAGGATTTTCAATTTGGGTTCAAGTACAAAGCTTCTATTTTAACTATGTATTAATCTACATAAGCAAGAGTTGTTAACATATCCTGATATTTTAAAAAAGAGCTAAAGGATGATTATATTGTTAAGTTTCACCTAAAAAAGGGATTTTGCTTACACTATAATTTTCTTTCTAAGTTATTTTTCTGGAAGAATGTTGGAAGTAGTATTCATATTTTATAAGATATGTTTGGAATAATCAACTTGAAGTCACTGAGAGAGATATCCAGTAGTATGTGTGTATCTAAGTTTACTCAGAGAGATATCCAATAGTATGTGTGTCTAAGTTTGCTTGGACAGATATCCAGTAGTATGTGTGTCTAAGTTTACTCGGAGAGATATCCAGTAGTATGTGTGTCTAAGTTTACTCGGAGAGATATCCAGTAGTATGTATGTGTGTCTAAGTTTACTCGGAGAGATATCCAGTAGTATGTGTGTGTCTATGTTTACTCGGAGAGATATCCTGTAGTATGTGTGTGTGTCTAAGTTTACTCGGAGAGATATCCAGTAGTATGTGTGTGTGTCTATGTTTACTCGGAGAGATATCCAGTAGTATGTGTGTGTCTATGTTTACTCGGAGAGATATCCAGTAGTATGTGTGTGTGTCCTAGTTTACTCGGAGACATATCCTGTAGTGTGTGTGTGTGTAAGTTTACTCAAATACTTGAAATAATTTAATAAGAAAAGTTTGATTAGTAAACTGAAACCCATAATATAAAGATAATTTCATTTAGTAAGTGAATTTTTTTTAATGCCAAAGATGAGAATTTTGAGTTTTTGGTAAAAACTTTTTCAATTTCCACAATATATTCAATCTTTCTATTTTGATAATAGTACCTATTCTGTATTTTAGAAAACATAATTTCGGGAGATGCTTTTGAAGTTCTAACATAATATAACAACATAATAAGCTTTATAAAATATCTAATGTAATACTACACTCTGTATTTATAATTTGTTATAAAATGTTTAAGATCATTTACCAATACTTTTTATTAGCTGGAATTCCCCTTGCGTGTATACATTATGAATAAAAACACTGTGCTTCACCCTTCTTATCAGCTGTTGTTGTTTTTTCAGCCTTTACTTGTGCATAAGTTTTAGGCAATTTGATCTTTAGCATTATCTACCAATAAAAATGTATAGAAGCTATTTTATACAAATGATGATTTGTATTAATGTATGTTGATCATTTTTCTATACAAGTGAAACATTATTTAAGGCTTCAGTAAGATATGTACTATAACTTTAACTTCCTCTGTTCAGTAATATGAGTTGTGGTAGTTGGAAGTAAAGTGAGATGTTAAAAGTTATGTTTATCCAAAAACAATGTTTTTCAAGTATTTTACTCTAATATTTTAGGCTAATATTGTAGAATCTGCGGTCAAGGCCCAGAGGACTTTTCTGATCACTGTTTCAAAGGCTAGACAACCTTCGCAGGTAATTATATTTTGTTTTTAGTAGGGTTAGCCTGTAGTGTTAAGAAGGTTCACTTTATTTGGTATTGTAGACGAATGTATACAAAAACTAATGTTTAAAAAAAATACCGGACATTGGAGATTGCATTGTATATGGGAGCTTATGAAATACATCTGTCTCATCAGAATCTGTACCAGATCCTCTTGTATAGGATAACGTAATCCTACTGCTGAAGAGAGGTCAAGATCTTTCTTGCCAGTCAATATTTATCAGTCATCAGCTGGAAATAACAACTTCTTTTTTGGTGGCTAGAGAGCAGATATATCTAAATAAAACTAACATGATCAGACCAGTGGTTTCTAAACTTTCTTTACTGACTAATTTAACTTCGTTTGTACGACACTCCTGCTGCTACATGCAAGATTTTTTTGTAGAGTTTTTCATGTTCTTAATTATTCTTCGTATGATGAAACTCTTGCAACACCTGTAGCAACTTGTCAGAACACACAGTTTGGATTAGACTGTTTCCATTTAACACTGTCCAATGACATCAAGCTTGCTCGACAACTATTTAGAAATTCCTTTTTGCCCTTACACAATTAAAAACCATTCTCTATGTTTGGAATATATCTGTATTTATGTAGGCCCTAATGGTTGTTTATAAACATACTTAACATGAAACAAATCATTGTTTTTCTCATTAGATGATACTAGTAACTGAAAATGATTAAAATAGTGAAACTCCTGTATTTTGTTAGCAGTCTGTTAACGTTTTGGGTGTTTTTTAGTTGAAACACAGTAGAACTGCTTTATAATACAACTTTTTAATGTGCTTGTCTTCCTCCACAAGTAATATTTTAATGGCATTACAATCAAACACGGAATCTTATTACTGCCACAAACTTATAATTCACCTGGAAGTAAACACACGTTTTTTTTCTTATATTTTACGTGATATTTTATTTTTAATGTTAACTTGTTGAATCATTGACTCCGCAGCATCAAGAGTTACAATACATCCAATCCCAAACCCACTATAAATACCTCTTTTTTTATTTTCTCAGTTATGAAATATTTTATTTTTAATGGTAACTTTATCTTCAATAGTCCATAAACACTGTTGTGTCGTACCAGTTTTGGAATGCATGACAGAACTAAAGGATTTCGTTGTCATTGTTATGGATTGTAGTCTTGAAACACTTGCCAATAAGTGTTGTAGCTGTAGTAGTTAAGAAGAATTATGGCTGCTTAGTATGAGCAATGAGATGTTCTTTACTTGTGTCAAATATTGAAATATTATGAGGGATGAACTTCCCAAAAACTGGTATAGCTCAATGATGAGTGGTAAATCAAATGATAGATTGGGCCTAACATTTATTTTTTAGTATGTTAAACAGCTTATTTGCTGAATAGTTCATAAGAATAAATTAGTAGCACCAGTTCTGTATATTCTTGAAATTTCTATATAAATATAGGATTACAGTAAAAGACATCTCAAAACACTGTACGTATCATTTGTAACAGGATCCATAAAATGTAATACTTTATAAAAATTTAAATTTTTGAAAAATGAGACTTATTTGTTATTTTTCATTCACGATTTTAACTAATCATATCTGATAGGATCTGTCCAACTGAACACAAATACTTGATAGGATTTGTCCACCTTAACACAAATACTTGATAGGATCTGTAGCTCCTATCAAGTATTTGTGTTCAGTTGGAAGTATTTGTGTTCAGTTGGACTGTTGCATGTTTTATCTGTATCTCTGATAGTTTGACAATCTCATGATTACATATTCAACCCTATTACAAGGTGAACTGCTACTTAACATGTATTAGTGTTCAGTTGGACAGCTCCTATCATGTATTTGTGTTGAATTGGACAGCTCCTATCAAGTATTTGTGTTAAGTTGGACAGATTCTATCAAGTATTTGTGTTGAATTGGACAGATTCTATCAAGTATTTGTGTTCAGTTGGACAGCTCCTATCAAGTATTTGTGTTCAGTTGGACAGATTCTATCAAGTATTTGTGTTGAATTGGACAGATTCTATCTGGAAATATTTTGAAAACAAATTAATGTTCAAGATCATGTATTAAGTCATCAGAATGGCTGCTGTACCAAGAACATCTGTGATATTCCTCACAAAACCATTTTACCTATAACTTCTTGAAAGCATGTAATCAAGTTTTTTTTATAAAAAAGTACTGAAGACATTAATTTATAAATTGGATTAATTTATACACATTTATCGTTGTTAATCAGAAGTTTGGAAAATGCATTTATCATTGCAGCTAACTTACTTCATATTCAAAATATTTTAGGAACTGAATAAGATCAATGATGAATACAGTTTCAGGTAATTAACAGAATGAGGACACAGCTTTATCAGACAGATAAGCTGCTAAACATAAATATTTTCTCAAAAAGTTCACATCTTTAAAAAGAAATTAACATGAAGCATTACATAGACTGAAGAAAAGGTTTCAAACCAAAACAGATTGTGAAAAACATGAAGACAACATTCTCTAGGTTCAATTCATCTATCGGGCAATTTAGATTTATGACAGGGAGTTCTTGACCAGAGGGGTGTGCCATACAAGTGCCCCCCAGTGGCACAGCGGTATGTCTGCGGACTTACAACGCTAGAAACCGGGTTTCGATACCCATGGTGGGCAGAGCACAGATAGCCCTTGTGTAGCTTTGTGCATAATTAAAAACAAACAAACAAACAAGCCATACAAGTAGGTGGGGAGGTCAAACTTTCTGGGATAGTACAGCAACATTCAGAATACTTCAAGTAATATAACAAATTTTTTATGTTTAAATGTAATTTTCAAATCTGGAAAAATATATATGGTTATTATTGATGTTCCTAAAGTTATTTTCATACCATTCCTTACTTAAAACTAGAAAGCCATACTAAGAAAGACTTTGAATTTAACTAGGTTTCAGTGAATCACTGTGTTCATGCTATACAGTACACAAAATAAATTTGTGTTCAAAAAAAGCATAATCTTACATTTTATGTTTGTGTATATCTTGGGAGAGGAGAAAATTATATATTTCTCATTGGTTCAAAGAAAATAATAACGGATTAAAATAGCCTAATTTTTACAATTAATGTTGGCAAGTTAATATTTCTTCTAATATTAAGTTATTTAGAAATATAAAAAAGTGGTTCAAAAAACAAATCTGGTTCCTACAAAGTATGTAAAATACAATTTTGTGTTATCTGATTACCGTTAGTAAGGGATAACTTTATCAGGTTTGAATGTTTATTACTACATACTTTTACATGACCATAGTTTTGTGAGGTTAAATTTCTAACTAAAACTTCTAACAGTATTGAAGATATTGAAACTTAAAAACAAAGATTTAGGCTAATTAACCCTTTGAGTGCATAATTAAATTTTGGATGGGTTCTTGAAAAGTGCCAATTTTCCAATAAAAATTGAAATTTAGTACTTTTTCAATATCAAAATCCACTAGTTGTGCTTTTGTTCTGTGGCGTAAGCATGTATGGTACTAAAGTAGGAAATTCAAGGATACGCGAGCATCAAGATTGTCGCACTATGAGGAAAAGTGTTTGTGACACCCTGGGTAAATTCGCTTGTGGCACCAAACAGCTGTAAATGTCAAGTTGGATAAGGGTTAATAATGAAGACTTCATTCAGGAGGGCCTGTATCACTTAAACTTATTATAGAATAAAAACAAGTGAAACTTGTGAAATCATAGAGCTGAATATCAGTTAAAACTAAATACATAATACTAAGAAATTTACATTGGAACAAATATGAAATGAGTCTGAAAATAAGAAACCAGATAACCCCAAAACTTTCATGACATAGCCCCTTTCTTTTTCAGGGGTGAAGTGGGAAATTTTAACCCAATATACAACAATCATGCTTGCAAAGCAAACAATAAATCTGTTCAATCCACAATTGAAAATGCCGTACTTAAAAAGATTAAAAACATTAACAGCTATTACAAGCACTATTCTGATAAACAAATGGATTTTACTTTATAATGAAATACTTTAATGGTATGGTAGGCATTATGAGAAGACAGAAACACTAAGAAAAAAACACTTAATCATAAAACTTTACATAACACAAATGTTATATGTTTAAAAAGTAGCACATGCACCTGAAGCTGATTTTTAATTGCCTATATCTTTATAAGTTTACAATCTTGATCCTAACTCACCTGGACAGCTTGGATTTGATCTGATGTTGGTTTCAAGAGGGATATAAGGACATTCTGTGGAAATAAAACAATATTATTAAAAACTTTTAACTTGGAAAAAATATAGATGTACCTTGCTTTTTCACACCCACCAATAAAACTTAGAAAAATTAACTGGTAATTAGGTGGCTCTACCTAACAGAGAATGTTTCTTACTGTATGAATTATCAATTACAAGAAGTATAGAAATAGTGACATCCTTACTAAGTAGAATGTATGTCCAGGTTTATAATATATATACAAAATTTAAATGCACACACATGAACACTATCATGTGTTTATTTCTATAGCTATGTACTGATGATGACTTAATACATGGATCTTGAACATTAATTTCTTTTCAGAATATTTCCATGTACTGATGATGACTTAATACATGATCTTGAACATTAATTTCTTTTCAGAATATTTCCATGTACTGATGATGACTTAATACATGATCTTGAACATTAATTTGTTATCAAAATATTTCCATATACTGATGATGACTTAATACATGATCTTGAACATTAATTTCTTTTCAGAATATTTCCATGTACTGATGATGACTTAATACATGGTTCTTGAATATTAATTTGTTTTCAGAATATTTCCATGTACTGATGATGACTTAATACATGGTTCTTGAACATTAATTTGTTTTCAGAATATTTCCATGTACTGATGATGACTTAATACATGGTTCTTGAACATTAATTTGTTATCAAAACATTTCCATGTACTGATGATGACTTAATACATGGTTCTTGAACATTAATTT
>NW_013667923.1:12563-22293 GCF_000517525.1 Limulus polyphemus
ACGTGTCTGCTACGTGTTGATATATGACAGGTAATTGTGATGTCTAGAAGTAAATGATATAAGTTTGATAAGTGTAGGTATGTAGCTGATATGTGTTCGTTAAATGTCTCCACATTTCTGTTAATTATGTATATATTTGTTAGAATATTTATGGAAATGACCTCATATTGAATCTTTTATTCACAGTAAAAAAAGCTGGTTATTCTACGTTATAGTGTTCACTTAGTAATAGTTGTTTTAAGTTTAGGAATAACCTAACATTATGTCATGAATATTTACGTTTCTGGTATATAGTAGTGTTTACTGGTATATGAGTTATAAGACTCATTTATAATTGATATGTGTCAAAAATGTATTTTGCATACATTGTAAATGCACATAGTGCATATTAAAAGTGTATGATACATTTACATTTATGTTGAATATATCTATCTATCTACAAGTATCTGAGCTTTATTACGCATTTTGTAGCGTTATTATGTTATCATATCTGGGATTTATCGTATTAATGGATATATGCCTTTGCATATCTAGTAAGGTATGTATATATATTTTCTTTGTTAGAATAGTTACAAACAGTGTCTCATATTGAATGTTTAAATCACATAAAAAGGCTGTGTGTGTGAAAAACATGGGAAACGTGAAGATGATTCTCCGGTTTCAGATGTTATCTTGCGAACTGTAGTGTTATATTCAACAAGTGATTAAGGTAATATACATGAGTAGTTATCACAGCTCTTGCGCAACACGCCGCTAGAGGGAGGGTTCTTTTACGAGTATGATTGTCAACTCATTTTCGGTATTGTGGTGATTTATTCTATGTGACTAATAACGTGATAAAACAAGTATATACAGCAGGTATTAGACAAACACGAGGTCAACTTTAGCTTCAACTGTTATGCGTCAGTGACCACGTGACGACCACCTAAGAATAGTGCTGTGTCAAAGTTTGACTAAACATCAACAACGTTACTGATCAAACAGAACTTTGAATTTTATCACCCCGTCTATTCAATGTTAATGACATCATTCAGAAAGACGATTGCAAAGTTTTATGAGTTTTTTTGTATGGTATGATTTAAACTTAAAGTGAATAATCTATAGAAAATGGTAAGTGTTGCTATTTTAAGTATTTTCTATATCAGTAAAGTATTTGGTTAAAGAGTAACATGTAATGACCCCTAAAGTATTTGGTTAAAGAGTAACATGTAATGACCCCTAAAGTATTTGGTTAAAGAGTAACATGTAATGACCCCTAAAATATTTGGTTAAAGAGTAACATGTAATGACTTCTAAAATATTTGGTTAAAGAGTAACATGTAATGACCCCTAAAGTATTTGGTTAAAGAGTAACATGTAATGATACCTAATGTATTTGGTTAAAGAGTAACATGTAATGACCCCTAAAATATTTGGTTAAAGAGTAACATGTAATGACCCCTAAAATATTTGGTTAAAGAGTAACATGTAATGACCCCTAAAATATTTGGTTAAAGAGTAACATGTAATGACCCCTAAAATATTTGATTAAAGAGTAACATGTAATGACCCCTAAAATATTTGGTTAAAGAGTAACATGTAATGACCCCTAAAATATTTGGTTAAAGAGTAACATGTAATGACCCCTAAAGTATTTGGTTAAAGAGTAACATGTAATGACGCCTAAAGTATTTGGTTAAAGAGTCACATGTAATGACCCCTAAAGTATTTGGTTAAAGAGTAGCATGTAATGACCCCTAAGACCTAATGTACTGCTTTCAGCCTCTTCTTTCTAACAATTGATGATGTGTTGAGACAATAATATCATCATTCTCAGCTCAAGGAAACACTGTCTGTATTGGTGTGACCACGTGATCATCTTTACTTCAAAGTTTAACACTATTGACGTCAGTTCGAGATCCTTTGGGTTTATGAGTTAGTTTCAATGTTTTGTGAACTTTTAATAGAAGATGTATGAATGAACATTAAGTTTATTCATTCATTTATTATTTTTAGTTGTAGCAAAATGAATTACTAGACGAATGGCATAAAGGTGAAAGAGTTAGTTTTAATGCTATAATAGTTGTTTAGTTTACTTGTTAAAATCCTACGGACAGTCGTTAAAATAATGACTCGTGTATTTTTAGTGTTAACAAAAACAATTGCGAAGTTTGTAACGTAAAACATGGGATTTTTTTTTAAAGGGGGGATTTCAACATGGTGATTGGTGTTCCCCAATATATTTTAGACAATTTGTATGTTCTGTGTGTAATTGTTATGATACTGATTCTCTGTGTAATAAATCCTCGTGGAAATGTTTATGGAAACAAAACATTTGTCCTGTCTTTGATTTAAAAAGTGTTGTAAAATAAACTTATCACTGCTGCTAGATAAATCAAAACTGACCATTTTCATGTGGTTGTCAATGACCTCAACATACAGTATTTGAAATATTCGTCTAATATATATATAGCAACAATGTTTCAAAATATTTTCGTAACATGAGATATTTAAGATAATAATTAGATATTAGTGTAAATTAAATTTCATACACTTTACACGTGAAAAGTTATTCTCAGCCAACAGACTAGGTTTGCAGAACTAGTCTTATACTCCCAACTGTGACGTGAATCATAATCAATGCGGTTTCAGTTAAACATATAAATAGTATTAGCGTTTCTGAACATTTATGTACTGTAGAAGAAAGTTGAATCCTCAAAGATTTATGAAAGAAATGGTAAGTGTTACTATTCTATAGTATTGATAACATATATTATGTAGGAAAATGTAAGTTGTGATCACATTCAAATAGTGGATAACAGCACGTTTGTTAAAATTCTACAGACAATTGTTAAATAATGATAATTTTATCTGGACATTGATCATGCGTGGAAGTCCACCATTGTAAAACTGGTGTAGGATAAAACTATAAACTATCACATGTAAAATGCAATAATTTGTCATGTTATAAAGTCAAACTAATGAAAGAGTCAATTTTAACTAATGCATGATACTTAGGACATATAAATTATCAGGAAATTTAATTAACTAACGAATTAATGTTTCAAAACATTATATTTGATTTAATAATTAGTGTATAATGAAATCTCACACGTTAAAGTATAATTGAATAGAACTTTCATTTTGAAAAATTTATTCTGAGCTGACTGAAACACTCTGACAGTATTTCGGGCACAGTATGTGATAATTGTAAGCTAACTGAGTAATAAAATGATCATTTAAACTCTATGTAAGGAACGACTTTTAAATATCAATCACACTAATTAAAGTATGGCGTGAATTGACTGTATGTAGAGCTCATTATTAAATATATTGTGTATAGATAGATAAAGATATTGTATTATAATTGTTAATTACAGTCTAATTGAATATATTTAGTGGTTTGTAATGTGAACATTAATCTTTTGTAGAGTTTATTTTCATTATTCAATATATATATATATATATGATTATAGTAACTGATTTTTTGTCAAGTATGCATGATAGTATGTGACAAACACTGATTTGTATAATTCATGTTACCAAAAACTTTAAAATATTCACTTGGTTTATAATTTAAGGTACTTATATGCATTTGGAAAACTGAGATAAAATGAAATATTAGACAAACACAAGGTCAACGTTTCCTTCAGCTGTTATGTGTCAGTGACTGTGTGACGATATTTCATGTTCCTAACATTCAAGATTTTTCTAAACTTGAAGTTGGTCCTGTATGTAACTAAATTGGTCAGTAGCCTTGAATATCAAACACATCGGACTGTGGCCATCCTTTCTTCTTACGTTGTTTGAAGTGTAGACGATAATGATGTCAATGGCTTTGTGTACTGCATGTGTGTGACAACATGGTGACTTTTGTAATTCTTAAAAGTCTGTGTCCAGATTGTATGCAGATTGGTATTTTAAATCATAGTAAAGTTAAACAATAAGTTGTTCATTTATTATATTTAGTTGTAGGACGATTATTGGTTATAATAACTGTCTCATTCAAATAATATGTATGATTTGTGAAAGCAAAACAGTAAGTGTCCTACAGAACATTGTCTGAAAGAAGCTATGAACAGCTATTTATTCTATACTTTCACAAGATTTGTGTATCCAAAGAAGTTTGGAGGTGTGTTTGTCAGTATAGAAAATGGATGGATAAACAGTAAGTCATTCAGTTATTATTTTTAGTTGTAGTAAATTATATTAGTACAGATTTTAAAATATGCAAAATAATAGTTTTAACATAATTAAATCTAGACATTGATCAAATGTGGAATCATATTAACACCGACACAGCATATTTGTTAAAATCCTATGGACAGTCGTTAAAATAATGGTAATTAAATATAGATATTGATCATATGTGAAAATCTACCCTTGTAAAACTCGTGTAAGATAAAACTATAAAGTATCATGTGTAAAATGAAATATCTTGTCAAGTTATAAAGTCAAATTAGTGAAAGTGTAAGTTTAATTATTGCATAATCTATAATAAACGTTTTATTGATGATGCATGTTGAGACACATTGAAAAACAATTTGCTTCAGTAACACTATGTAAAACACCATCCACCTTTATAAAACATGTGCAAATGAATTATTTTGTCAATTTATATTGATATCATAAAGTCAAACTAGTGAAAGTGTAAGTTTTAATTAATTCATAATATTTTATTATATTGTCCTTTTTAGGACGACTTAAATGGTCAGAAAATTTAATCAACCAATGAAATAGTGATTTAAACCGATTGTATTAATTATAATCATGTTGAGACATGTTTATCAAATTGATACTGGTCCAACTTCCTGGAACTATGACGTTATAGCCGTCTGATTGGTATCGAACTATAATTTCAACCCTCTAAAAGATAGTTGCACTCTTTGGTAATACTTCGTGAAACTATGACATAATGGCCGCTTGTCATTTCAGGCTAGTAACGCGTCCTAACAACGCGACCTCTGACGACAACTTATGGAACTATGACGTCATCATCTTTGATGGAATCATCCCCCTCCCTGACTCCGACACATGTGTGACTCCATCTAGCGGCGTATTGCGCAATAGCTGAGATAACTACTTACGTGTCGTGGCTCGTAATTAATGATAGAAGTTTGTCATTTGAAAGTTTGGAGATGTATTTTAATCGAGACTGAAAGAAAGTATATGTTCTGGCTGATAACTGATCAGCACAATTTGTATTTGTGGCATTTTGTCTGACAAGTGTGGCACTTGACCAATGTAAAATGAAATATGCGCATCAGTGGTAATATAAACCTGGTATTTGATGGCATTTTATTCGGTAATTACTCTATCGTTTGAACATATCTTGTATAATTGGTAACGTGTGATACATATTTTAAATTTGGTGGAATCATCAGTAACAGGCAATGGTTTAATATTATAAGTTTCCAGTAACGTGTGGGTTAGTTTTTTATGGCTGGTTATGTTAAAATTTGATGTATCAGTTTTTTTTAGTTGTCTGGTAACTCTTTGCATATAAACACGGTGAAATCCTCAATAGCCGCGGCACTTGAAATTCTTTTAGGCAGGATTAGAGTAAATTATTTCATGAGAGTTGTGTTAGGCATGGACAAATATATCAATCGAAAGGGTTTGACCTCCTGAGTATAAAACTGTAATTAAGTCTCAAATCGGTCAAGAGGTGAAGGAGCTATAAGCTAAAAGTTTGTACTTGAAAAGAAAAAAGATAAAAGAGGGAATCCTCAATAGCTGCGGCACTTGAAATTCTTTTAGGCAGGATTAGAGTAAATTAATGTATCAGATATTTTTTACCTTTTATTAGCTATATTTTTGTGCGCTAGCAATACCAAGCGTGAGGCTCGCGTACATCCGATTTGATTATATTACTTATCAGGATCTCTACTAGCCTACTCGCAAACTGAAATTATTTTAGGCAGGATTAGAGTAAATTAATCTATGAGACCTTGGGTGTGATCAAATATATCAATGGAAAGGGTTTGACCTCCTGAGTCTAGAACTATAATCAGATCTCAAATCAGTCAAGAGATGACGGAGTTATGAACTAAAAGTTTGTACTTGAAAAAACAACAACAACAAACAAAGAAACAACAACAATAACAAAAAACAAACGAACTCAAAGCTATGTCGCGGCTAAAAACTCAGAGTCATTCTATGAGCCACTACGCCGTGGCTTAAAATGAAACGTTTCATAGAATTGTCACATATCTAGAACGAATGATAGCTCACCGTAGTTGTACATTTGACAAAGCATCGGTGACTGTTTGATGTGTGTTAGGAACAGTAGTAGCTATATATATATGTTTTAGTGAGAGATGTATGTTAGTAATAATGAATATAAGTTTTATGGTTTTTTGTGCTTTGAGATATGACAACGTGATTAATTGTTTTTAATTATCTTATTTGCTAGCTTTATTTCAAACAGTCATCTTTTCTAATAAATTATTTTCGTAACTAAAACATCTGTTTCGTTAATCAACTTTTTGAAATGTTGTAAAATATGAAGTTCGTGGTCAGTTGATAATATCTTATTACTGAAATATCATATTCACAACTTATTTCTCTATAATGATATGTATAACTTGTTTATAATTTACACTTTATACTGTGAAAAATACTGTTGTACTTCATATGTCTGTGTATGCATGAGAACTACATAAATTTTGATGTACTTGTTTTCTATCATTATTTTTTTTATAAAGAAAACTTTTATCGTATCGAAATGTTGGCTATTAATTTTGGATCTTATTGGAAGTAGTAATCTGTAATATAACTGGTTCTGAACCAACTCATTCTTAACTTGTTAATTAATGGGTTAATACTGTTGGTATATGTTTGACAAGTGCTTGTTTAATAACACTTACTATGTTCACCACGACCAACAACATTGTATCTGTATAATGTACCTTTGATCTAACACGTCTTATATTACAATATAGAGTGTTGATTAACTATTTCGTGTATTCTGTAATAATATTGTTGTTATATCTGACCATGTCAGTGTATCTGTATAATGCAGGTTTGATTTAACTCATTTTATATTACAATATAGAGTGTTGATTAACTGTTTCGTGTATTCTGTAATAATATTGGCGTTATATTTGACCATGTCAGTGTATCTGTATAATGCAGGTTTGATTTAACTCATTTTATATTACAATATAGAGTGTTGATTAACTATTTCGTGTATTCTGTAATAATATTGTTGTTATATCTGACCATGTCAGTGTATCTGTATAGTGCAGGTTTGATTTAACTCATTTTATATTACAATATAGAGTGTTGATTAACTATTTCGTGTATTCTGTAATAATATTGGCGTTATATTTTGCAGCAAAGTGCGAACTGACAAGTATGATTAAAGTCTGGTTTCAGAAGAGTATTAAATCACGTCCTGCTTCTTAAAATAAACACACGTGACACTACCACGTGCGTCATTTACTCTTCTAGCTTTAGTTATGTGAGCTGTCTCTGTTCCTGGGGTTCTTCTGCACCTCCCACCACGACTGGAGGTACCTGGTCGAGTGTTGGGGTTTTCAGTGGTCGTTATAAGGACGGGTTTTGCGTCCAGCCGATCTGATCTGCATCCTTACTTTTTGCTACACCTTGTTCTCGAACGATCACGTGATTTACCACAAGATGTCAAGTAGCCTTTTGTATGCTAGCAGAAGTTAGTTGTTACCTAATGTAAGAGTAGAGACACGCTCTTCTTGATATGTTACATCTTTAAATATCTCACTACATATCTAATTATGTCAAATTACAGCAGCCAATTACGGCTACTTTTCATTTTTCATATGTCCATTCTTGCTGTGCTAAGCTCGACGGATAGTAACTTAGATCTAAAATGTCCGGAGTGCTGGCAACTCCACTGCTGGCCCCGGCGAACATCCCAACTCCGCTGTAAGGGTGGTCTCACACTTGGTGTCTGCAACTGCTGCCCCGTGTGTGCTAAACAAGAGGGGCAGACGTGCGGCGGAGAGAATAATTATTTAGGGAAGTGTGATCTGGGCTTGCAATGCGAGCCTCAAACTCCCGAGATTTACCATTATCGAAAAAATGACATTCATCAGATATATACCATAACCAAGGGGACATGTAAGAAAGGTTAGTGTTTTAATGACTTTTCTCAAAATAATTTTACTATTTAATTGTGTAAACTCTAACGATAAGCTAATAGTAATTGTTGGTAAACTTTCTGTTATAAGTTTAACTTCTGAAAAAAAAAACCAGAAACAATTATTACAATCATATGGCGAATAATTTAACCAAATATACCTTTTTTACCCCCCCCCCCCAGTGGCACAGCGGAATGTCTGCGGACTAACAATGCTAGAATCCAAGTTTCGATACCCGTGGTGGGCAGAGCACAGATAGCCCATTGTGTAGCTTTGTGCTTAATTACAAACATACAAACAAAACCTTTTTTAACTCGTCAGTATCGCGTAATATAAGAAAAGGCATGTTAGATCATTTAAGGTGAAAACAGGCAAAATATCGTAATTAAATGTTTGAAAAAGCGAAGATTATTTAAGAGTCATAGAGTTTCTTTAGACACTAGTGGGATGCAGGGAAGTAAGGTGCAAAGCTATGCTTGTGTACATTACAACAAAGGAAAACTGTGGATGTTTTCTACATATACCATTAAATTTGATTTGAAAAAAAATTAAATGTTTTTTGTTTTTTATATAAGTAGTATAAAATTTAGATAAGACGATAAACAATTTTAATTAGTTAGTCTGTTATGGATTTCGCGCAAAGATACACGAGGGCTATCTGCGCTAGCCGTCCCTAATTTAGCAGTATAACACTAGAGGGAAGGCTGTTAGTCATCACAACCCACCGCCAACTCTTGAGCTACTCTTTTACCAACGGATAGTATGATTGATCGTCACATTATAACGTCCCCACGGCTGAAAGGGCGAGCATGTTTGATGTGACAGGGATTCAACCCCCCGCGACCCGCAGATTGCGAGTCGAGCGCCCTAACGACCTGGCCAAGATTTTAGGGATGACATTTTTGTCGATTTAATTTCGTTTTTGTTAGTTTTCTGTAAAACAAGTAAAAGGGTCATTTCTAGAATTCGTAATTTCTTTTCTTTTTGGAACCATTTTTATTTGTTATTAAACTTTGGGTTAAGTTATCAAATACCTGGAGTGAGAGTAAAATATGAAAGTTTTAGAAAAGAGATTTGTCACTTTGTATTTGCAGAATGTTTTGTACTTTTTTGTACTAATTATTCCGTAATTGTCCCCCATGAGTCAACGATAAGTTTACGAACTTACAACGCAAAAATTCGAGGTTAAATTTCCCACGGTGGACACTTTGCAGATAGACTACTGAAGTCACGAGAATGTCGCTTTTATAACATTAGCCTCAAATTCATATTTCTGAATATTGCTAGGTAAGTTTCATCACTATTTTAGCGTAACATGGCAATGAAAATATAGAGGGCGTTTGGGGACGTAACTGTTTCCTTGTTTATTATATTCATTTTCTCCGAATTCCTTGCCGTTGGACGGGGCTATGATGTTTGGTGAAAGAGCGGAATGAAATTATTATACAGGGGCTAAACAATTTTTCCGCTCTCAAACAGAAGAAGTCCAAACAATTATACACATTTGGCGCCAGCTGGGAAGTAATTTATAGGATGCGAGTGATGTTGAACCCAATGGCGTAGCAAGGATTCTTAGCACCCGGGGGCAAAGACACTTTTGGCGCCCCCACCTCTGAAATGTTTTGATT